>NC_054537.1:57890144-57940144 GCF_017654505.1 Polyodon spathula
GAGCTTACATTATTTTAAAGTGTAAGTCACTTTTCATACTGCAGATGTTTATGGATAGTGAAGGACCAAGTTTGATTTCCGTTTATTGGCATTCTGGGCTTGGCATTTAGGCATAGACATAGTAAAGGTATTTCCTTTTTTATTAAGAGTGTTAATATTAGAATGTGAACCTTCTGATGTTTTATCTGTTTAATAGCTTTACACAATTCCCCCTCTCTGTGTGTATGTAAAGAAAATGAAACATGATTTAAAATTCAAAATGTAGCCTAAAAAAGCCATAATTATAGCCTAACTAAGCACATGTACAAATTTCAGAGATATCAAATACATTTGTAAGAGGATAAATATTTGTATTGCCTTTGCAGGAGACTTATTGGAAGGCAACACGACCCTAACTGATAACAAAAACAATGATACATCACTCTGCTTGGGATGTAGAAATAGTTCCAGCTCTGGAGCCAAGGCTGAAGATCCTTTGTCTGGGGATCACAAAGAAGGGGGCTCAGAGGCCTCCGCTGGCTCAAGTTGGCCGACTGCCGGAGAGGCCTTTGTCTGGGGCTTATTGGGCACAAAGGAGCTGGAGGAGACCTCCATCCCTCTTCCCCGAGAAAGCCAGGAAGAGCTGGGTAGTGGCGACCAGCTCTTCAAACCCTCAGCCAGCACTTCTTTTGGGGCGAGCTCCACCACTGCCCCCTTAAGGCAAGATGCCACCACCACAGGTGTGATGAGCAGCACTGAGATCAGCCAAGACTCAGCGGAGAAGGAACACTTGATTGAAGTGTTCGGGGACTTCGTCGGCACTGGAGCCGAGACTAGCAAAAACAGTGAAATCCAGAGCCTGCCGACCCCTAACACTAATGAGATCCATCTGGATTTCAAAGGAGATGAGCAGGTGATGCTCTGGGGTGGCCACACAGACTCCCCTGCACAAGGAGCTGAGGGGGACCTGGATTTCACTTTGTTGGACCTGGACATGAAGCTTAGAGCCCAGCCAGCCACCACTCCTACCACAGACACTTTGGCAACCCCAGATATTCTCAGTTTGGACTACTACGACCCTTTCGCGCATTTGGACCCGGCAAACACTCCATTGCCCAAGACATCCTCTGTGTCATCAGCCCGTGAAGTGCTTGGTGTGCCCACTTCCTGGACCCTCCCTAAAGTCTATGACACTTTCACTTCCTATGAGGATTCCTACCCCTTCACCACAGAGGTGTACCCTGAAGAGGACGAGTACACCAAATCCGACCTGGAGAACGAGAATGACTACCGGCTCACCACTGTGCCTTCTGACCTGTGGATCCTGCTCCAGGAAAGAGGAACGCTGTCCACCCAGCCTGGCCTGGCCCCCCGTTCTGAGTCTGTTGTCACGGAGGATGTGCGGCCCAGTGGCTCCGACGAAGACGAGGCAGGCCAGGCTGTCACACAGTTGCTTTCTGGGCAGGACTCCGACGTCAACAACAACAACAGCTCGGCGTGCCGGATGGGATACGTCAAGCACAACTTCACATGCAAACCCGTCTGTGACATGTTCTCCAGCTACTGCTTGAATGGAGGCCAGTGCTACCTGGTGGAGAATACAGGAGTCTTCTGCAGGTAAGGAGGGAGGGGGGGACCTATAAATAAGCTAAAACTTTTAACTATGCAATTTCATTCCCCAAAATAACCCAATCCATATATCTGGGTGGCAATGTGAAATATCTAGAAAGGGTAATCACTTTAATCAGGACTGCTTCTCTTTATGCTTTACAGTACATGCTTGTCTTGCAGGAGGTACTACAGGCAATTTTAGGTATTTTGGGGTGATGAGGAGTCTAATGTTTCTAAAGCACCTGTAGGGTTAGTGGTAGGTTACAACAATATGTGTACTGCAGACAAATTGTCCTTTAGTAGGTTTCAGGTTTTTATTAAACAGCTTTGTACCCCACTTCTTGTTTTCCTGTAGAAGTTTTGCTGTGTGTCTGATTTGCTGCATCATTTTCTGTTTAAGTTGTGGAGCAGTACTTTTTTTTTCCATCCCCTAGCCCAGGGGTTCCCAAACTTTTGATGGTCACGTATCCCCTTCCAGACCTATCAACTGGCTGCGTACCTGTAGCAGGTTTATATTTTAATGTTATTTGTAACATAGTCTTTCATAATACACATATTTACGCCCGCCCGCCCAGGGCCAAGAGTATATAGCTGCAGAACAAAGGCTCCCACAGTGTAGCTCACATAGGGTAGCGCACACAGGGTAGTTCACACAGCGTAGTGCTATGTTTGCAACTTTTAATTTACGCAGTGCTTCATTGACCCTCAACACCCCTACCACGTGACCTCAATCCCCCACAAACCTTAGGGTTAGGTTATTGTTATGAAATAAACTTAGTTTTAGTACCTACATTTATCACCGTTATCATGAGATCAGGCTGTATCATCTAATGATGACATCTATTACGAGTTGCGCACACTGCAGTACCTTGTGTGAGCTACGCTGTGGGACCCTTCGTTCTACAGCAATACCCCTCTCCGCCGTGACAGTGAACCCAAGTGTCCTGCAGCTGAGTGATTGCCTTGCATGGCACAGCCTCTCTTTTTGTTTCTGAAACTAACTAGAGTCATGTGCCGTTTCACACCAGAAAGTGAAAGGAGTTCCCAATAACTATAAAGCTTTCTGAGTATGGCAAGTCTTATGAGAATGCAAAAAAACAAACCCCAAAAAAAAATAAAAAATGTTCGCCATTACACAATTTGTCCCACATACAACAGTTTGGGAACCTCTGCCCTAGGGGGACTTTAAGGGTCTCAGAGTTTTATTGATTAGTATTACACTTTATAGTAAGTGATTTATTGTGGACAGGTGGATCTATACTGGCTCTCTAACACATACATAAAATTGTTTATTTTTTTTATTTGTGTCCTTTTAACTGTAGGCTTCTATAATATCATTAAAACCCATCCTCCTGCTCAGGCTGCAGGAATTCATCTTTTACAGCCATGTAAGAAGGCAGTGGCACTGTACCAAGCCATCCTGAATAACACATAGTTCATAGCTTTCTGTAAAAGTAATCCGGTAAAGGAATAATAGAGCTGTACATTCTCCTGAGATTTTGCTTGTGGAGATTGTCTCTCTACATTTCTGACAGCGCAGAGAATCTAGCCCTATGCCTTCTACACAGGGCTTGCTGCTTGCCTGTATCAATAAGACTCGTTAACTGCATCCTAGCTACACTGTGCTACGCTAATCCGACACTCTTTACTTTCACGGCAGCAGGTCTTCATGTAGACAGGTAACAGGACCAGGGAGCTGGCAGTGGGAACATACAGTATGACTGGTATTGGAACAGTGGGAAGTAGAAAAGCTGGCAGTGACAGATGAGCTGTGGATCCCAGGCTGTTGGAGGAGAGAGGAGAGCTTTAGGGAGCTAGCCAGGCTTGACAGGGCTTTGCTAGGATACAGTTCCAGGGACTGATTATGACAGTAACAAAGTGCTGGAACTGAATGTATTGAGAGTGGAGGAGGAGGTAGCCCACTGAACAGTCACAGTTACTGTCAAGGAATGGAACCCAGCCTCCTCATCTTCTCCTACATCCCTGTAAGGGATAGGCATATTGAAACTGTCTGCACATCTGTCAGCTACACTAGTATGCTATATTTAAAAATCTTCCTATAGAGAAAATGCTACAGTATTCTGCAGTAGTGGCTGAAACACCATAGTTTATCTGGAGAATAATAATATAGGTTCAGTTACCAGCTACAGCCTCTGCATGGTCCCTCTCCATTATCATCCTTTTAAACTAATTTCTAGTAGCATGACAAGGATCTCCACTTCGGTAATTCTGAGTTTAAAATAAAATATAAAACCTGGTCCGTAGCAGCTGATATCAGAGAATTGTGAGCATGTGTATCTTCCCTATTTTAATTAAACAATCAGGGTTGAAATTACCGGATTTTGAGTTTACCAGAACCTTCTGAAAGATAGCGGGTAGCCAGTGTTTGGGTGTCAAGCAGACTGTAACTGCATGTGGCAAAGTGGCTAGTGGAGGGGAACAGGTATAGCGGTGATGCGATGCAGGAGTGACAGGCAGACAACAGTTTCCAGTGAAAAGGTGCTTTTATTTATAATCCAGGTCTGGTAACCGTAAAATAATAAATCCCTGGCGATACACAACCATGTGTAAAACGCGGAGATAACAAAACGGGGCACAGTCCAGAACAGAAATGAACCCATGGTCACCAGTCCTGGGTGAGTGCAGACGTGAGGGTGCGTGGTGAATACACAGATACGGTGGTGTGCAGGGGTGCTCCGGACAGTGCTGACCCTTTGCGACAGCTCTGGAGTAGTGCTCTAACTGTCTACAGTGAAATAAACACAGACAGTTAATAAACAAACACAACACGTAATCACAAAAACACTGCGAGTTCCACTCTCGCTCCTTCTTCCTCCAAATGTTCTACCCAAACGAAGGAAAAGATCAGTGTTACCCTGGCCCCTATATGTAATCCTGCATGATATCTAGGTAAACGGTTGCAGCTGCCTTATTACTTGCAGCTGCTTCTCGTTTACCTTTCAAATCAATACGGTCTTACAACAGAGTCGCGCTTCTTTCCAGGCTGACCCACTTACCTGACCCGGAAACGAACTGTCAGGCCAGCCCTTCCAGATACTTCTCCTCTCGTTCTTTAGTGCCCTCACAGGTCGGGAGGAAGATTCATCACCAGAACTCATCTTTCCGTCACACTGCCAAACACAAGAGATTGCACCTGTGCAAGTGGAAAGGATTCACTGCAGGAACTGACTCAGTTGAGCATCATAAGCACTTTTATGTCTTCTCTGCAAAGCATGTTGGTCTCTTAACCTGGAGACTCTGGCCTGATCTCAGTATATTTCTCTATACTATGTTGTGGATGCTGAATTACCTTTCCATCAGATCTTTACAGAACCAGATAATAGAGTGGATTCTATGGTGTCTTGCTGTGTACTTGAAAATACAAATACAAATGCAGACATGTTGCTGGTTCAGTATCAGTATGTAGAATGACGCCTGTGGGTAGAGCTGGAGTGTTATACTTCCGTACAGCCACTTGCAATATATGTTTAAAACCAAGTATGACGGGGTACACCCTGCCCCTGGGTTTATTTGTATTATGTGTGTATTATTATTAGTATTATTGACACTGTTTAAATGTATTTGTATTATTTTTATAGTTAAATGTAGTTTGGCAGGAGTTTGTTTCTCGTCTCTGGTTGGCAGCTAATAATTTATTGACAAATTGGCTGTTGAGCACGCTCATTAAAAATCCCATGCAGAGTGTAGTCGAGGAATAAATGAGGTAAGTGATAGCCAGTTAATCCCTCTACCACTGTAAGAACCAGCAACTTTTGCTGACCAAGGTTGAGAGTGGTTAGGAGGAACAAAAGACAGAGAGAGCTCAAGCACCAAGTAAGCTAAAAAGACAATTGCTTCACATGCTGGTTTTAAATCAGCACGATACTTGTTTTTGTCAGTGTTTCATGAGAATATTTGTTTTGGCTATCATGCCTTTTATTTTGTGTAAAGTGTTTTGTTTTGTTTATTATTTATAATTTAATAAAAAGGAGCGCTTTGGCGACTTAACCCGCAGTACTTGTGCCTGTGTATTCCTGGTCTGACATCACCCACCAGGCTATCCATGACACCAAGGTATTCTGCAATGGAGCTGGCAGAGAAGATTTTGTCTAGTTTTGGTAGAACTGCTTTGGCAGATGTGGTCACAAATTCTACCTGGAAAACGTGAGTAGTCATCAATAATGACTAGCAAATGCCCTTGTGGCAAAGTGGTGAATACATGCAGGTGAGTGCAGTGCAGAGCGGATTAATCACACAGACAAATGATTTAGAGGTGCAAGGGTGTTTATTAATGATTATAATGTCCAGAGCCTTATGGCAGAACCAGCAAACAATAACAGTGATGGAAGTGGTACAGCGCCGTGTATCACTCCTGTTTGTAAAATCCCACGGGTTTGACCTGCAACCAAAAAGTCCCATCTTTTCTCACCCACACAAAACACAAACACAGACACAGTTCTGACAATGCGTGATTTTAGTGCTAGCGGTGCAGGGACAGTTCCTGTAGTGGAAAGAGTGACTTGTGATATCCGGGTTTACGCTGGCCTGCCGCTGCAGCTCCGGATCATGTTTATTATTCTTTTCGTGAGAAGACAACACAAGACACACAGAGTTATACACAGACTGACAAAACACTCACGGCTTTCGGTTTCAATTTATACAGGCTCCTACTAGGTCGTTTGGTATAACCATATGCAAAGGAACCGATTACTGAAGCTACGCCCCCCTATTTATTAACCACACTTTCTCTCTCAGTAGTTGCTTAATTTTCACTAGCTCTTGGTGAGCTAAATTGATGGTTTGAGTCCATAGTTGTGTTTGGCAACGTTCGTATTTCTTAGCAGCAGATTACTTGAAGTGACAGTTCATGTCTTATTTTTGGGAAGGATTTGAGAAAAACTTGGCATGCAAGTGACAGGTGCGGTGCTTTTGTAAATGTGTTCTATTGTCCATTTTGTACTGCCTTCATTGCATGTTGTAAACAGGGGTCAGTCAGTGTGGCATCACTCTTGTAGAGACATGGCTTTCGGGATAGCGTGAGAGATGACAAAGTCTGTGGCTGTCTCGAGAAATAATCTGCAGGGTTGTCCTTCCCAGGCCGATATATCACGGTGTAGTCGTAAAGTTGCAGTTTTAGTATCCATTGTTCTATTCGGGTAGGTGGCTGAAAAGATGCATTATGAAGGGCTTGTGATCGGTGATAACTGTAAAATGGCATCTATACAAGTACAGATGGAAGTGTCTGCATCCCCACACAACAGCAAGTGCTTCTATTTCTGTTTGGGAGTAGCACTGTTCAACTGGTGACAAGGCTTTGTTGGCATAAGCAACAGTAGAGACTTGACCTTGAGAATCGATTGTGTCAGGACTGCGCTGAGGCCAACATGTCAACACTGATTTCAGTAGTTTTTATTGGATCAGAATAAGCCATTACCGAGATAGTGAGCAATTTCTTGGGCAGGCTAAGGCTGTTGTATGTTTTGCTGACCAGTCCCACGGCTGATCCTTCTTGGTGAGTTCTCAGAGCAGTTGTGTTATGGCGGCAAGGTTTGGAATTAAATGTCTCTTAGTATTCGTCTCCTGAGGAGTGCAGATAAGCACCCTTGAATTATCTGAATCCTTACTTTCTTATCTACATCAGTAAACTCACACGAGGCTTCCATTCTGCGCAGTGAGTGGTATTCATCCATGCTTTACGCTTGATTCTGTCAGGCCTGACGCAATGAGTGTACCTCAAAATTAACATTCTTTTGTGGAGAGATATATTTTGTCAGTGCATCTTTGGCTTTCCTGTAGTCATCACCATTACCAGCGTCACTCGTTTTGGTTGGTTGTTGTTTTTTTTGTTTTGTTTTCAGTGGAGCAGAACGTGCACACCGTTGCAGCGAATATTTGTTTTTGTTTTGTATTTATTTTTTTATTTTTTTATTTTTATTATTGGTCCGGTTGTTTCCTCATTGCCAGTGTGGTGTCTTGCTGTGTACTTGCAGAGAATGAGATAGAGACCATGCTAGGTTGAACTATATACAGGTTTACTGGGAGTCCAGTACAAATACAATTGCAGACATGTTGTTGATTCGGTATCAATATGTAGAATCGCCTCTGTGGTTAGAGTGGGAGCGCTATACTTCCGTACAGCTACATGCAACATATAGAGCTGGACTCTGGAGTGGACACATGAACACTGGAGAAGCCAGCAGCTTTGTTCGAAAAGGACTAGCAGCTGGACAAGCTTCCAGTAAGGTAAAAAACAATTTTGGTTCCAAAGTCACCAAATACTCTTGCTGGAGCACAATTCTAAGCAGTTCCATCTGGGGTTTCTGGAGTTGAGAGCTGGCTGAACTTATCTGGATGACTGTAACATACACCACTTGGGATTTATGATGTGTTGTATTATTAGAATGGATATACTGCATTTAAAAATTATTACAGGGTGAGTACACAGTTGTTTGTGTGTCATATGGCTTTTCCAGCAAATATAAGAATTTTTACTCATTATAATTTATGTCTTATTTTTCCAAAATTTATGGGTATACCATTATAGATATATATATAGATATATATATAAAGTATATATCTCCTTTATTCATTTGTTTTTCATAATCCGTTATTCATAATTTCCATCCAAACACTGTTTCATTATTAGATTGCTGAGAAAGCATTAGGCAGTCTGCACAACACTGTAAAGCTGGAAATAAGTGAACATTAGTTCTGGATTAGAGTTTTGAAAAGTGACAAAGCTATAAAAAGCTTTTTTCTCAATAAAACTGAGCAAGCGTGTTGCAGCGTTGCTCAGTATTTTCCATGCTTAACCTGGACTTAAGAGCCTGTTATACAGAGGAAGTTCCACTGATAGACGTTCCTAGGAATCCAGGTGTGCAATAAAGATATTTATACTGATGTTGCTTTATATTGCTAAGTCGTCATCTGAGGTCTGAGGAGGAGAGGAGCTTCCAGCAGCCAGCTTCAAGCTTCCTGTAGACTCTGACTACAATCTCCCTCGTAATAGGAAGCAGGCTGGAGGGATGAGAGTGAGAGCAAGAGATTGATTCATTACTTGCATTTTCCTTAAACCCCGTCCAACATTCCAGTGCTTATTGGATGCCAATGCATTTAGATTATGGATTCTTTTTTTTGGATTTACCACATTTCTAAACTGGAAGCCACAAGCATGTGTTGAGCTTCATAGATTTAACTGAATTGAGGGTAAGCACTGTGGACTGGGAACAAGATAGACAAGTTGAATGACAAGCTTGTTGTTCTGTTGTGTAGGGAAAGAGCCTGGGGGCCCAGTGGCATCTCTCCAGTTTCCAGTTTGGGTTATAAATTAATAGAAGCCCTGGTCAGTGGCACTGTGTGAGGGAATATGTGATACCTGGTACTGCAGTTGGAGAAGGAGTACTGCAGAAGGGAAACTATGAGGGAGAGTGTAACAGGGTGACATTACATATGTGGGTATTCCCTGAATAAAACTGAGGCAGACACAGAGCATTGGATGCTGACACGACACACAGGCACGCAGATTTAATAAACACAAGTGCTGACACTAGGTACCAGCAAACACGCCAGATAGCAGTCTTTACATAATTTACACAAACAATTGCCAATCATATTGAAATATGGCTCTAGGGCTTTAAATGAAAAGCTACCAGCATATCCCAGAATACAACATTTGCACAGAATGTCTTAATATAATGAAAGTTATTATTCTTGAATACGCTAGTACCATTAACAATGAAAGATAATGGAACTGAAAGGCAGGATAGAGTCAATTTGCTCACAAGGTGGAAGAGCAGGGAGTTTCTAAGAAATCTAAACACTGGATTACAATGAATAAAATCACCACATTAAAGGTTATTTGTGATTTATTTTAAAAAACTAAAAGCAAGCAAGAGAAATAGACTTGCCAACATGTTAAAATGTATTTTTAACAGTGATCTACAGCAACAATTCCTGTTTCATGTTGTAAAGCGCAACCAGAGTTTTAGATCGATGGACTACATCTGAAATGATTCCCAAGTTATGTGATGAAACGTTTTACTGTGCTCGCACCAGAACTGAATCCATAGTTATTAACGGATTGGCTCCACTTGCAATAGAAGAACTTAAAAACTTCACGGTCATGAAAAGTACTGCAGTAACCAACAATATAGGTAGACCAAGCTTACAGTGTGTGTCTACATATATATATATATATATATGGTATGCATTTATGTTTATAATGCATTAAATATGTTCTCTATACAGACACCTCTAAAATTATTGGCACACTTGATAAAGATGAGCAAAAAAGGCTGTATAAAATAAACAACACAGGTAATGAGCTATATTGTACTTTATTAGTGATTCAAGGGAATCAACCAAAATTACACATTTCTCAAACTATAAATTAATTTCCAAAAAAAGTAAGTGCCCAATTATTGGCACCCTTGTTTTCAGTACTTTGTGCACTCTCCCCTTGCAAGGATAACTGCAAGCCTTTTTCTAAAAAAATTATGAGATTGGAGAACACATTGGAAGGGATCTTAGACCATTCCTCCATACAGAATCTTTCCAGATCCTTGATATCCTTCGGTCTGCGTTTATGGACTGCCCTCTTCAATTCAAACCACAGGTTTTCAATGGGATTCTAGTGCGGAGACTGAGATGGCCATTGCAAAATGTTGAGTTTGTGGTCAATTAAGCATTTCTTTATGGATTTTGATGTGTGCTTTGGGTCATTGTCTTGCTGGAAGATCCACTTGTGGCCAATTTTCAGCCTCCTGGCAAAAGCAACCAGGTTTTTGGTTAAAATGTCCTGGTACTTGGTAGAGTTCATGATGCCGTTGACCTTAACAAGAGCCCCAGGACCAGTGGAAGCAAAACAGCCCCATTACATCAAAGATCCACCACCATATTTTACAGTAGGTAAGAGGTTCTTTTCTGCATACACATCCTTCTTTCGATGCCAAACCCACCACTGGTGTGTGTGGCCAAGGAGCTCTATTTTTGTATTATCTGACCATAGCACCTGGTTCCAATCCAAGTTCCATTGCTGTTTAGCAAACTCCAGGCGTTTACATTTGTTGGTTGCTCTCAATAAAGGCTTTTTTCTGGCAACCCTTCCAAATAGGCTATTGGCATGGAGGTGGCATCTAATTGTAGATTTGGAGACTTGGTGACCCCAACATGCAACCAAGTTCTGTAATTCTCCAACTGTGGCACTTGGATTCTTCTTTGCCTCCCGAATCGTCTTCCTCACTGTGCGTGGGGGCAAGATGCACTTGTGTCCTCTCCCAGGCAGACTTACCACTGTTCCACTGGTTTTGAACTTCTTCATTATTGCGCTAATAGTGGTAAGTGGTATATTTAGGTTTTTAGCTACTTTTTGTACCCATTGCCTGATTTATGAAGGTCAACAACCATTTGTCTCTTTTCATTTGCAAGTTCTTTGCCTTTCCCCATGGTGATGGATGACAATTGGATTTTACATGCATGTTACCTCATTTTTATACCCCAGTGAAACAGGAAGCCTTGGAAAGCCACAATGCAGTTCCTTAAGACTGAGATGTACTTAAAAGTAGAATATTATTACAGATTTAACTTTGTTTGATTTTATTTATAATAATCTTTAGGGGTGCCAATAATTTTGGCACCTGTCTTTTTAAAAATATTCTTGTTAAAAATAAACGTTTTCTCTGAGCAATTGTATTAGTATAAAATAATACAGTTTTCCCATATTTTTGAGCACAAAATACAGCTCATTACCTGTGTTGTTTATTTTATAGCCTTTTTTGCTCATCTTTATCAAGGTTGCCAATAATCTTGGAGGTGACTGCATATGTGTGGTAGAATTTTCATGTGAGTTACTATACTGAATTAAAAGTATACAAAATGATAGAGTAAAAATAGCAATGCATTTGGTATAACATATAGTTAAACATGTCTACAAATTGGAAAAGGAAGGTGCAGTGGTTGTGCAGCAGTCAGAGGTTATTGTTTTATGCTAGTTTAATACAATTAAATAAAAACAGTAATAGTGATAAAAAATAAGTCTTTAAAGAAGCATTCTTAAAACAAATATATGTGTGCTGGTTCTGAGCTTTGGAAATCTGTTCACCCTAGTGTATCACAGTGTCTCAATAGTAGTGTGTCTCTTTGTGTTGTTGTGTGTCTCTGTGTAGCAGTGTGTATCTTTGTGCGCCTGTGAGTAGCTTTGTGTACTTGTGTTGCTCTGTGTAGCAGTGTGTGTCTCTGTGTGTATTCCTGCATCTTTGCATAGCAGTGTGTGTCACTGTCCTGCTCAGTCACCTCTCCTCGTACTTCCTGTCTGTCCGCTGCTATGATGGAACCATCTGTTTTCACTGTGTATCCAGACCTAGACGATAATCCCACTGCGAGGATAACCCCACACACAGCTCAGGTTGCTGCCAAATGGCACCATCCAGACAAAGACAGTCTGCTCTGCTCTGAGACCCATTCCAGCACTGACTTTTCCTGTCACTTTCACTGCCATAGGTTTGAAGTAGAAATTTACTGCTTCATAATTTGACCTTAAACATTTTGAAATATTGAGGGTAGTGATTTAGCAAAGGAATTTACACAGACTAGGTAAATAATTTAAATCCTAGTAGTCCGTCAGGCAGACTAACATACTTCAGTAAAGTTTTGAACTACGCACGTGTACAATTTATCATCAACATGGTCTAACAGTTTGTGAACACTGTGTACATCTACAACTATGACCAAAAGTTTTGCATCACTCTATATAATTAATTAATTTTGCTTCATAAAGTCGAATGAAACCTGCTGAACAATGTTACACTAACAAATTAAATGACATACTGCTTTGTAGGTTTCCATATACTTAACGAAAAACTGACATGCCATTTTTAAATCTAACATGAAATACTGTACTGCTGTTATGGCTTCCAGCAGACTTTTGCGATATCGTTTTATGGTTTCTTTGATTACATGATGTTAAATAAAATATCTATATTGTGTCCATATAGTTTTTTTGGTTTTTGGTTTTTTTCTGTTTCAGTCATAAAATTTGGAGGACTGCAATTAAACTAACAGACACATTTCAACAGTTCCAATAAGAAAGTTCACTTATCCAGTCCGCTTGCCTCTTGCAAAGGACCCATTAGTTGTATTTATAATGTCATACTTGTATAGGCACTTGTACTCAGATGATGTCATCACAAATGGGCAGAGCTAAAACAGACGTGTCATAAACCTTATAAAAATGCATCATAGCATTAAAGCAACACGGTGTAATAAAGCATAGATAAAACACAGTAAAGAATAAGTAAGCATTGTAAATAAGAGAGGTGTGGTGAAGCATATTACAAAAACATGGACCATGTTAAATCTTTTCTTTTTAATTTAGTAGTCGCCTATTGATTTTACCCAGTCTTTCTCCCAGTTTGAAATAGCCAGTTGTATTTTAGGCTCAGCTCACCGCTACCACCCCCGTGCTGACTCGGGAGCGGCAAAGATGAATACACACTGTCTTCTGAAACCTGTCCCGTCAGCCAACCACTTCTTTTCACTCTGCAGGCCTGTCATGCAGCCAACCCAGAGCTACAACATTGGAGTACAATGCAGCCCTTGGCAGCTTACAGGCAAGCCCTCAGGCACCTTGGCTACTCTACAGGGGTTACTGGTGCACCGAGGACACCCTGGCCATCCTAGATTCTCCCCCCCCCCCCCTCCAAACGGGCAACGCTCAGCCAGTTGTGCATCGCCCCATTGGGAGCTCTCATCCACAGTGCACGTTAGATCTTTTCTAAGGGATAATGCACTTGTTTTGATATAGAAAGTGAGATCTTGCTTTAATTTGTGAGACCTAATGTTTATTTTAGTTTTCCATCTTTGTTGTGCTAATTATCTGTCAAGTACTAACATCTCCTCCTTGCATGGATTGCCTCTCCTAAATGCAACTCAGAGCAGATTTATTACCTTATTAATTATAATAGTTTTTTTTTTTTTTTTGTGTGTGTGTGTGTATTATTTGTATTGTGGTAAAATTACTATAACCATAACAGATAAAGTACTTGTATGATCAAATACTCAGTACTTCAGCCCTGCAGTTTTGGTATCACAAGGTGTTGCTTTATACTGTATGTATGATGTGAATAAATAGTGTGATAATTCGAAATGTAGACTAGTGACAGTGTTCGGTTACTGATGTGGCTCTTCCTATAAAGTTCTCCAGAGACCAGAGAGTGCTGCAGCGGACCCTGGAGCTGTAGTTAACTGGCGAATAAAAAGAGCAGGTGAGGGATACAAGGCTTTGGTGAATCACTTCAAGGAGGGCAGTTAGAGCAGTTTCAGTGATCGGTTACTGCAGTTTAACTGTAGTGTAACTACAGCACGATTGATGGTTACATTATTCATCTTAAAATGATTTTCCCTTGTTAGGCATATTCAGTTGTTTTTACAATGCGATGCTGTTGATCCATTTCCACAGCAGTGCAGCTCGGGAGATGTCCGATTACATGGTGATCTAAGGATTGTATTAAAAGCACTTTTTGGAATTAAACGACTTGGCTCTGTATATAATTTAAGTTACATTTGATGCACAGTGTGTGGGAAATCTCTTTTTGTTTTAAGAGATGCCAGATGAGAGGACTGCAAAGCAAAGATGAGCAGTTCTGTTCAAAATGAGTTATGTTAGAATAAGCGACACCCTACACACAACATATTAACATAAACAGAGATTATTATTAAGTTTAAACTTTAGAACTATGCTGTATGTTCTATGCACAGGATGCCATCTATACACAGGATATGATGCACTGGAATTTTGACAAACCCTTAATGATGATTGGTGGATTTCTCTTGCATGATTTATAATATACTGTATCCACTGGACACCAGTAAAGTGACTCCGGATCTGGGTGTTATTTGATGGATATTTTCTAAATGGTATTTCGTTTTGGATGATCAGTTCTGATCATACAACAAATAAACCTAATGAACAATCTCACCGAGTTGGGCTAATTCTAAGATGTTTGTATTTGCCAGACAGTAATTTTTCAGGGGCTCATAAAATACCGTAATATATCACTCAGTAACCTATTTGTTTTAATTATGTTGGAGGCCTTCATAGAAACATCATGAAGCTTGCTAATGTGTGCATTATTTCACTTAATGCGAAAACAGGCAACAATATTCAGGTACTATTGAAAAGCAAATAAGTGTATGAAAAATATTACAAAATATAGAAACTAAAAGAATGTAACTTCAGTATTGCGAAAACAGCACTGTTTTCATTTTCTACTGTTTCCATAGACCCATCTAGAAGACCTGGGGGGCAGTTTCAACAGCAAAAGAAAGACAGGGCAATGTTACTAGCTGTCTTTCTGGCACACTAAGCACGTCAGGCAAGGCGGTTGTTAAATATAATTGACATTTAGGTGTTCTAAAGAATGAATTGAAAGTTATTTCATTAAGAAGCTGAGCAACTCCGACCTGTCACACAATGAACAGATTTTATAGATTCAAGATGTTTCAATGAAGAACCCAGGTCTGCTCAAAACAAATGTGTTACTCTAACAGAGAAGTGATTTACAGTCAGCACTCAGATATCCGTTACCCAGATACATGACAGTCACACATTTATTCTTAATACCTCCTTTGTATTAAGACTAAAATCAATCCCCATTATATACAGCATACAGTATGTAAAAAATTAATGCACTTACCCATCACACACGATTTATTGACTCCATTACCAGGTTTCTGATACACAGCCCATCTCTTCGATGTTACAGTCCAAAGGACTGCTTACCCCTCCCACCTCCACCATCAGAGGAAGAGTACCTGCTGGTTCTGCCTCCATGGGAGGACTGTTTGCCACCTCCACCAGAGCATGCCTGCTGGTTTCCCCACTAGAGCCAAAAAGGGAGGAGCCCCTTCCGCCTGTGCCTGAGTGGGAGGAGCCCGAGTATCCAGAGCCTGAGGGAGAAGTCCCACTGTCTCCAGAGCCTGAGAGAGAAGCCCTGCTGTCTCCAAAGCTTGAGGGAGAAGCAACAAAAAGAGGAGAGAAAAGGAAAAGTTTGAAGGACTGAAAAGATAAGGAGTCCAAGAGAAAGAAAAGTAAGAAAGAGGAGGTGAAGCAGATAACTCCACCACAGCCCAGACCACCACCCCTGTAAACCAGTTCGGTGCCAAAGGTGTTTTCCCTTGCCCCAACGTCGTGGTTCCCCTACCGGAATGCCCAGACCTCCCTTCACTGGTCCTAACTCCCAGGTTGCAGCATTGCCAGGCACAGTTGCTTGCCTGTTCCCCTACTCCGCTCTTCCTGGATTTGCAGACGTCACGACGTGAGGTTCAGATGTCACGTGCGCTCCCCCTTTCCCTCATTGTGTTCCCCCTGAAACTCCAGATGTCGCTACGCGGATCCGCAGTCGTACACCTCTGCCTGTCACTGATTGCTCCCGGTCGCTGGCCTGCACTCCGATCGCCCTGGTCAAGCCGTCAGGGTCCCCCCTTGTTGGTTTGTGGTCCCTTCCAGAGGACGCAGGAGGGACCGACCCATCCCCAAGCCCGCCCGCAGGAATTGGCGAAGATTGGAATTTGTGGACTTGAGGGTGGATGGTTGTGTTTTAGAGGAGGGACAGGGTGGCCCTGTAATGGCCATCTATGTAGCACACAAGAAGCAGGACATGGGAAAAGGTCAAGAAATGGGAAAATGTGTATTGTTTTTTGTTTGACACGCCGCCTTCCATTTGGTATGCCCAATCCCACGAGATCGTGCAAAAGGGGGGGTAGTGTGAAGGATTGCTCAGGGAAAGAACAAAATGTCAAAGGAGAACATACATCATTTGTTTAGCTAGGGCCCGAGATCGAGTTAGGTTTTGTTTTGTTTATTTTCTTTTTATTGTAAGTCAATTCTCGTTAATATGAAATTATAGGGATCAGCAAAAAAAAAAAAATTGTATTACAGTATCACAAATTCTTATTATCAGGAGTGTAAGCCAAATGCATATGACATTTTTATTGAAGTTACAGTAATACTGAACAATGAAAAGTATTATACATGTTATTGAAAATGCAGTTGTATATTTAGTTGTTTATTTATTTTTAAAAAGTATATATTGCAAAAAAAAAAAAACGGCATGTCCCATTCTCATCATAGGCATTTTTAAACCAGTAAAGCGAGGTGTCCTCAAAATCAGGGTTTTGAGCAAATCAGAAATGCTAATAACTTGCACATTTTGCTGTTCTAAGGCCTGTATTATTGTACCCTGTTTTTTTAATGGTTGACAGTATTTGCAAGAATGTTAAAAGCTGCAGCAACATCTTTCTTTTCTTATATGGTGGTTAATTATCTACCGCTTTCAACACCTCCACAGTCAATTCGAGCTGGGGGCTCGGAAGCTGTTAACTACACCTTTTGTCAGCAAGGATAGTGCATGTTATTGTGCTGTTTCATTGAAATGGCATTGATGCGTGAGCACTATTTATGGTGGCCAGATGTGCCACTTTAGCTGAGATCCGAGTTTTAATATAATAGTAATAATAACAGTAGACAACATTTGTAGCGCTCAACACAAAAAATAATGCATAAAAGGAGGTCATTGTCATTTACAAAGGAGGTCACTAACAAATGTATGCTTTCGAGAATTATGGGGTCCATGACAATTTGTTTGATAACAGACTTCAAGAGCAACTCATGTCATGTCATGTTTTTATTTTTTTAAATAGTTTTCTTGTTTTGTGAAGTTAACCTGAGCAGATTCAATTATTAGATAATCAAAATAATAATGGCAGACTGTTTCTGGGGTAGACTGAAAACCACAACATTCACTATACAGCTGTCTCAAATTTTCTGAATTGTGTGTCATTTTTTGGCTTTGTTTTCCTCTTCCCCTTATTTATTTTGTAGTTTGCAGACAATGTTTGCTGTAAAAACTGAAGTTTAAGGTGATTCTTAGTATGTTATATTCGCTGACCAGTGGAGTAGTTTGTGTTTTTTGTGTTTTGTTTAAGGATTCCCATAGAAGCTGAGTTGTGTGTTTTATGTTGAAACAATATGTATGTTTAATAATTTAATTCTCAAAATACTGTTGCATATATTTTCAATTAAATAAAATGTTTAATCAGTAATGGGAATTGTGTTTTGCAGGTATTAATCTCATGAGGACGTCACACATGTCAGTAATTTTGGCAGCCCTCCAGCGCTATAGAATTTAGCACTACACTACTACTACCAACTCCAGTGTGCAATGGCATAAACTGGACTCAGGGATGTCCAGGCTATAGGATGCGTCCTGGTCTCCAAGGGGAGACTTTACCGGAATCCCTACTTGGGAGCCCCTGTAAGCTAAAAGTTACAACAACATTAGCTTCAACTAAAAAAAATCTGCTCACCATTCATTATTCAACTGATTTTGAACTGACTTTCAAATCTCTATACTTTTGGAATTTATTTACTGTAATTTATCCCATGTTGCTTACCAGCTGGCCCTGTAGCCCCTGGTCATGTGTGAGTTGCTCTTCCAAGGTGTCCAGTTGACCCTTTTCCCTACAGGGAGTACCACATCCTCTGGGAGGGTGTCATCATCAGTCTGACCGGAATGCATGCTTTGGAGATGCTGGGTATTCAGGCTCACTTGAACCTTTAAATCTGCCACAGATGACTTTACCTCTGTCAAAAGTTTTATTATTAACTTCTGAAAATCTGAAGTGAAATCAAAAGAACAAATGTACATTTCACTATTGATAATATGGATATTATTACAAATGATTTAAAAGGTCAGCAGCATCCTTAAGACTAAAGTAAAAATTTGCAAATTGCACTATAATAGTATACTAATAATAGTCTAAATTTATTGAAACTGTGGAACCATTATATTTAATACCAGTTGTAACAGCCATCCATTATCTGTAACCACTTAATCATGTATAGGTTTGCGGTGAGCCATAGCCTAACTCAGCAAGGATACAGTAGGGCGCAAGGCGGGACTACACCATGGATGGGATGTCAGTCCATTGCAGGGCAACTTAGAGAGGCCAATCCACCTAGCCAGCATGTCTTTGGACTGAGGGAGGAAACCGGAGTACCGGGCGAAAACGCTTGTAACATCATATATTCAAAAAACCAGACCAACTTTCAGAATGTGCTGGCCCTTGCGCAACAGCAGGGGAATTAGAAGAATGTCTAGCAGGATTAAAAGCACCAGTGAAGTTCTGCTGAGGTCTTGCAGCAGAAACAGGAGGCACTGGCGCTGTAAACACAGAAATTGAATGCTTCATTATATTAATATAATTTACATCAATGAAAGTTTATAAATGAAAGAGAATATTATATTATTTGAAAGAATTTATTCTTTAAAAAATTTGTGAAAAACATCAAAAAATATAGTGTAGCAAAATTGTAAGGGCTATAACATGGGAGCCATATTATGTAGAACTGTTCTGTTTGTGCATGCTGGTAGCTGTCAACTGACACAATATATTTAATAAATGAAATAGTGTGTGTACTTGATGTAAAACCTTTATGAACTATGATCTCTTTTAGGGGTCACAAAATGTTTGACAGCTTATATCTCCTTACAGACTGCAGATAGACTCATGTTTACTATAGAATACATATAGGAAACCATGTATGATCGATCCAAAGATACATTCTGCACTAAGTAAGAAGTGTTTGCACTGTCACAACCACTTCTACCACACTCGGGTCTAAGCAGACAGATGAATAAACTTACAATGCAGACTAATGTTTCTTTAGAAAATTCCATTCTAGCTTAAAAATGAAATGTATATATAAAACCAACCTCTGTGTGGTGTGAGCCCGTGGGAAGCAGCAATTGAGCTACAGGGACTCAGAGAGCCAATGGTTGGAGTAGGTGATCTGAAAAAAACTAGCGGCATTGGGGCAGCAGGACACATTTCGTTGTCTTCTTCCTCGTCTGTTTCCTCATCAAAGTTGTTTTCATATCTTCCGTTTGGTCTACACATAAAAAGACAAATTACAAAATTAGAGATATGGCATTATCTTACAATATATTACAAAAACATACAGTTGCCCTTTTGTTTGTTCTCATGTAGACATTACATTCTCATAACAAGACATGCTAAACCAGTCACATGAAAATCAAGCACTTATTTATTTGTATTTAATCAAGTTATTAAAAGCCTTTTACAAAAGTAATATTCAGACCATTTTTTTCTTATTCTGATGTATTTATTGTACGTTGTCACATGAGTTTTAAAAAATGTACCTCTTTTGCCTTTTCTTTTTAATTAAATCTTCATTTTCCATTTGAAGATCATATGTCTATTCTGCACGGCGAAGGCGTGAGCTACCTTCTCATAGGAGTCTAAATAAACATCAATGCAATTGTACACAACAATAACAACTGTAATGGCTATTGGTCCAGAGTTATTACTCTTTTACTTTTCTTTTTTTGTTATTGTGGAAGGGTGGGGGTACTCACTGACACGGGAGACAGAAGACACTGCACAGGTGCCCAGTTTTATTTATTTTCTTTTTTATTTATTTTAGCCTGCAGCGAGCACTGTTTTCTCTGGCCTGAATACCGGCAATGGTAATCAGGACCACAGGGTTACCAGCACAGGTATACACAGTTGTGCTCACAGGTGCTCAAAAATAATAATGAAAACCAAAGGTGAAATGAAAAGGGAAAACAAAACACAGTAATAAAACTACAAAACAAAAGTGCTGAAAGTTCCCCATATATCTACACGTCTCCTCGGGTACGTAATAATTTATTTTAATTCTTGTTTTATTTATTTAAGACGGGCTGTCTTCCTCAGCCGTGCTTGCCTGTTTCGTCCTCTCTTCAACTGCTGGCATTCCTGCCTGGTCTTTACTTAAACTGGCGTCTTCTGCCAGCGTCACAGGGTATCCCCTGTTAGGCCACCCGAATGCATAGCCAAGCGCAGTACTTATGGGCTAAGCAGTCCCTCAAAGTCTGCCTCCCAGCCCCTCAGAGAGAGGGAAAGACAACACACCCTCTTCTCCACCTCTCCGTGTCATCGTCATGACTGATGGGAGGATCTTACAGGGCTGTTGCCCTCTTCCTGCAGAATCACGCATGTGCCAGACAGTCAGCACAGATCTCCCCTGTTACAGTTATATATAATAAAAAGCAAGAATCCTTATCGGATGCAACGACAATGATTTTAATGCTTTTTCAGATATTCTGACTGCCTTTTGAATTTAGTAACTTAAAGTACAGGGTGGCCAGAAACAATTCTTCTGGCCAGCACACCAGGATTTTGGAACAACTACCACTGTGTCCGCTTCATTAGTAAATAACATGAAAGCTCTCCATAGTTAAAATAAAGAATATACTAATCTGAAACACATTGTACAAAAAAAAAACCTTTTGATAGAATCTACACTTTTTGAATAAACACATGTAACATTTTTGACACTTAGTAGTTGTGATGCTATTCTTTTTCAATATCTACAGTCCTGCATCACTTAACTATTTAGTCTTTACAGATACAAATTTAAACACTTCTGAAAACTTAGATCAGTGGAGTCCCCCTCACCTGCTGGTTTTTGTTCCAACTGAGCTAGTAGTAGTGTAGTAATAATAATAATAATAATAATAATAATAATAATAATAATAATAATAAGCTCAATGTAAAAGTATCAATACGTATATAACACACTATTAAACTAAATTAGGCACAAATTATACACCCGGGAGTGTACTGAAATTTGCTATCAGCTTAAAAAAAAAGATTATACTAAGAGTGAGAGGATGGCTATTTAAATTACCATTAAAATAGCTTATATTTCAGTGGTTTGATTAGTCTTATCAATTATTTCATAATGTGTCCCGGTTTTGAGCTTTGAAAATTTGTCACCCTAGCACTATGGCAACTTGAAATGCATCATAGGATCTGTAGTCCCAAAACAGCACTGAAATACAGAACAGAAGCGCAAATCTGAATGCAAGTTAATACATTTCCCAATATCCTTTACACTCAAGCTGTTCGAACTAGGGCGTTTTAGTTTTATTCACAATGTTCTTCCCTGGGAGGGCTCCAAAATAATTTGCACAAACAGGAAATTTGTGTTTAGTGAATTCATATAATAAGAAGTAATTTACAATAAGCAAATACTAAATTTGGCTAGGACCATATAGTAAATTTGTAATATGAGGAAATTAGTCTAATCTGAGTTAATTTTAACAAGAATTTACTTTTGTGTGTGTGTGTGTGTGTGTGTGCATGCATGCATGTGTGTGTATTCAGGCACAACAGTGTAGATTGTTAACAGTGGGCTGCAGGAAAATTGTAATCTTTGGACTCCACTGCCTATATGTGGTCTAAAATTGATCTAAACCATGGTGGATCAAATGTTGGATTTTAATTTCAGTGGTTTGAAACTTGATTGGCCCTGGTTTATACCCACAATAAGCAGTCAGTCCAAACTCACCTCTGCTATTAATTATTGCCTTAGCCTGGGTCAAAATGTAAGGCAATTGTCTTTTAATTAGGAATGAGGGTTTAACATACATTAACTGACTCTCTTCCACCCCCCTGTCTCTCATTGCTACATATCGCAGGTGTAACACGCAGAACTATATCTGGCACAAAGGGGCTCGCTGCGAGTCTGTGATCACGGAGTTCCAGGTGATGTGCATCACGATTGGAGCTGCTGCTGTCATGGTGCTGCTGCTCTTCATGATCACTGTCTTCTTTGCCAAGAAGCTGCACCTGCTCAAGACGGAGAACTGCAAACTACGCAAGCGCTCGTGAGTCACACTGCCACTGGGGGGCCTGGAGGGGAACTGCAAGATAGAGGGCAGTGGAGGAGAGAGGGAGGAGGGTTTTTTTGGGAAATGAGGGTGATAGAACTGGTGAGCAAAGATACAGAGCAGAGGCTCTTTGTTAAGCTGTGAATTTGCACAGAAATTGTGATGATCTGAACCTATCTGTGCTTTAAGAGCTTTCCTGTGCTTTACAACAGAAAATAGAAAGAAAGAATCGTGTTGGAGGCTGGAACAGCATTCTAGTCTCCTGAAGCCAGCCCCTCTCAGTGTGACGTGCAGTACCACAATAAGTGAGCTCTGCACACCATCACCTACTGGAGCACCTAGAACAAGATTATTGGAGCTTTCCTTAGCAACGGTGCATATTGCAGATTAACATGGCAACTGCAGCCCAGCAACTGTTACACCATTCTGAGAATCTGACATAGATGGAATCAATCCTTTATTTATCCCATCGCTGGAATGGCAACCTGTGGCTCCTATGTCTGCAGGGTAGTCAGTGTATTCCTTACCAAGCCACCAATGCTTTGTGGTATGTAATTGGTTGCAGCTACATTATAAAGCTGCCCCGTTCTCTCACAGAACAAAGACTTAAAATCTATAGTGCAGAGGCCGGAGCAGTGCAGAAAGGGGCCAACTGTTCTTGGTGTCCGAGTGCAGTGTTTTCAGGGTGGGCGGGTAAGGGATATAAGGTGGGGAGAGGGGCTTTTAAAAAGCCCTGACAGAGGCAGACTGAAGTCATTTAACTACACTATTAGAAATCAGATTAGCAGGCTCTATTATGGAGCTGCATTAAAGCCACAGAGCGATTTGCATTTGCAAGGGCCAATGGAAACTGTCAACGTGAGGGCCCTCTCAGCTCTCTCTTCACACAGACACTGAAGTCACGCCTTCCCTTTGAAATCTGGGGCACAGCCTGAGAGGGGGAAGGGTGACCTACATTGCAGTATGAGAGAGGAGGACGGATGATCAAGGAACGGTGCAGTCACACAGCCCTGAGATATCAGGAGGAATGGGGAGGGGGGTATCATTGGGTTTGACAGCATCTCCTCTGTTCTGCGGATGCTGATGTTGGATGCTTGCACCGTTCGCAAACAGGCTAATGAATACTTTATTTCTGATTTCAGTTTCTGATTTACTGTGTGTATTTTGCATAATTACCACGTTAATGATTTTCACACCTTTACTAATGGATTTCACATATATCATCTTCATCTGAAATTGCATCACCACATTAATAATATCTATAACTAGGGTTCTTTCTTTCTTTCTTTCTTTCTTTCTTTCTTTCTTTCTTTCTTTCTTTCTTTCTTTCTTTCTTTCTTTTTTTTTCTTTTTCTTTCTTTCTATTTTCATTTTTGTTATTGAGTAGTACACAGACAGGCATTATGTAATTAAACCTGTTAAAGGGTCTACGATAATGGAAGTAACAATTTCAAAATGTTTGCAGACAAATTAAAAAAAAAAATCATGTAAAAGTCTCAATTGCAATATTCGTTTTAGAAGTACAGTTTTGATCACAGCCATGATGGTCTGATGACATGAATTTAAGTCTCCAGCCTCCTTGTCAATGGAAATATTATAATCACCACTAATGACAAGATACTGAGGAAGAAATATCTGTATTTCATTATAACATCAGGTGAGCTGTGGTACTGTATTGCATGTGAGCAGTGTTCTGTGGAAACAAATTTTAGATCTGTACATCCACATTGCACACATGTGACGCAAAATCATGTGTTATCATTTTTAAATCTCTTGTGCTACTGCACAGACTGGCTAATTAAAATCTTTCACATTTACCAACACCCAGCATGAGATTCATGTGGGGTTATGCAGTTTTGGTATGACTAGTGATCTAAAACATCCCAAAATAAAGGCCTTAAGTCAAAAACAAACTCCAATTTGAATGTTTAGTGCCACACACATCTGTTAAAGTAAGTTACATAGTTTAAGAAGGTTGTTGAAGATGTTACCTTTATAGGTGTATCTCGCTAAATGTTATCAAAGGGGAAAAAAGGAGATAGCAGACACAGACAATTTCCCACCTAGTCCATGGAAGTGCAAAAGCCAAAGCAGTGCTCTCACTGAATTCTCAGCCAAGAAACCAGCAAGCTGTCGACCTCATGACTCATCGTGCACTTCACATGGCAGTACCTTTACTGGGGGGGTTTGGGGATGTGGTGCCTCTTTAATTAATCAACATTTGTCAGATTCTGGAATATGTGTTTACACAGAGCAAAAAACAGACTTAAGCCAACTTAAAGCCTGCTTTGAAATAGGTCAGTTTTGTGATGACTGAAACTTGGACAGCTGCATTTCCATTACATCCTAAGAGCTAATCCGCCTCAAAGGCATCTTAAAAGTGACTAGTGTAATCAGGTTGATGCTCAGTCACTGGGACTCTCGGCTTCTCAGAAACCAGATAAGCATAAATATGCCAAATGGCATCTCGTTTGTAAATTTTCTTGTGTTTTTATGTACTGTATTCTACTGTATTCTACAAAAAGCCCCACACCCTCACACTCCCCCCTGAGCTTTAATGTTATTTTTTTGCTTCCGTGGGGCAATAGAATGCTGTGTATGTGGCACTTAGGGTTGAATTTGAAGAGTTGAGGTACAAATATTCAAATAGGTCTACTATTAATAAATTATGTATTTGATAATGTTGGCACTCCCGTCTGTCTCAAACCGCATACTTCACAAATACTTTACAATCAAGTGACGTGCGATTAGTCGGCTACCAGTTTCTGAGGTTGACAGTCACTTATCTATTCGACTGTGTGCTAGTGATTGCTGCCCCTAGTAGCATCGCATGCATTTTGTTTCCCTGGAGGCTGTAGGCTTTGTTCTGCAGTGAAAGGTCGGTTCCTGCAACTCCCTTGTGACAGCGCTGGGTTATTAGGTGGTGGTGCAAGACGTGTGTGTAATAAGATTGCTAGGGTATAATAAGGTTGATGATAAAACTGTTAACCTCTATACTTAAAAACAAACTCTACCACAATTACATGAACACAACATGACACTGTTAACACCAAAACAAACAACAATGATCTGCAGATTTAAAGTTTTATCCGCAGAAGAGAAATTTGAGTAATGCTTTATATTGGTTGACATAAATTAATATTAAGTAGATATGCAACTGATATTACATGTACATTCAATTATTCCTTGTTACTTTCCATTAACATTTAAGTTAGATTAACTATTTTCAGTAAGGACAATGGGAATGATAAACAATGGGAAATTATTACATATTTTCAAAGGTAACAAAATGTAAATGGATGTGATATGCAATTACATTTTCAATCGACATTTGGGTAACATTTAGCAAGAAACCAGCTATTGCATATTTATTAAATATTAATTTAACATTAATTTACTATGCAATTGCATATCTATTTAATATCAATTTATGCCACGCAATATAAACCGATATTTGTTTACTAAAACAATAAGCGACATACATTTTGTGTATTATAACAAATAATATACACCAAACTGTCTATATATAGGCTGAAATTCTGTCTTGGGTTTATGGTGACATTAATAAATAAAAAGATTTATGTGTCACCAGAAACACTTGATAGAATTGTAGTGTTATTATGCACAGTTGAGTGTACATTTCTTCTTTTTCTTAGTATTATTTAAAAATGATACAAGATGTTGCATCCCAATACAGCTTTTCTTAGTAAATAGTTTGAAGTAATAATGTAGCACTAATGCTTTCTTTCTTTCTTTCTTTCTTTCTTTCTTTCTTTCTTTCTTTCTTTTTTCTTTCTTCCTTGGAATATGTCTTTTTTCGGGCTCCGCTCATTTCTCTTTTTTTTCTTTCTTTCTTTCTTTCTTTCTTTCTTTCTTTCTTCCTTTTACCCCTTTTCTTTCTTTCCCTCATTTCTCCCTCTCTCCCCACCTTTGTCTTTCTCTTCTCATGACCCTTCATCTCTGACTATCTCCCCTTCTCTCTCTGTCCCATCATCCACCCCTCTCTCTCCTCTCTATCTTGTTATTCTCTCTCCTCAGTAAGTACCGTCCTCCCTTGGAGCAGCACAATGATAATTTCTCACTGTCGACCATCGCTGAGGGCTCCCACCCAAATGTAAGGAAACTTTGCGGCACCCCACCTAACCTCCCTCAGGCCCGTGCTTTGGCTTACTATGATAACATTATCTGTCAGGTAATGTCTCTCTCTTTCTCTCCTTACTGTATTGGGGCCTGTGTTTCACCTCCGGGGGTCATCTCACTGGGGAGACAGGTCAGCCAGGATGCACACACCAAATCCGGCACCACGCCACTAGGCCAGCCCAGGGATCTTTAGCAGCCAGGCCCTTTGTTCTGTAATGCCTCTTAGCCTGACATACACAGAGTATGTATGTATGGACAGCTTGTAAATATTATTGCAGTAAAGTGCAGTAACTTTGCAGCCCCAGGGTCAGGTTGGAGTGCAGATTGACTGTTGAGTGTAGTAGTTGACTAAAGATGCTCTAACTTGCATTAGGCTTTACGAAGCTGTCGAGTAGAATCAAAAAGCTGCCAGGAGTTTTGAGTAAACTCACTCTGTATAGATCTTGAGTCTTAGGCTATGCAGTCCACTGAATAAATAAATGCTATGCTCCTATTGGCTAGCAATGGCAACATGATATTATTTAAAGTCATCTGCTTGACACAGTTTTCTGCATTTCCATTCCACTGTCCGTGTAAGTAAACTTGATGTGAAGCAAGCGGTAGGCCAGCTTTTGTTTGGCCCGAAAATATAATATTTAAAAGGAAATAAGCAGCAGAAAAAAGAGGGAAACACTCAGTCCTCTACAAACAATAGAAAAACATAAAATAAGAGTAGAAATGTGTCTTAAGAATTTGAAATGTCTTAATCTTATCTGAGAAGAGGGCTTTTAACCCTGTCTAACACATACAGCTGATATTTCACCAATCGTGTGAAAACCTGATTCCCCAAAATCAATTCCCCATCACCATTCTTCACCCTTGTTACACCACTGAATGTTCTGTTGCTCACATGAACACCCATGGGAGACGTTGCAGCTTGTCTGTATGTCTGTCTGTCTGTCTGTCAGTTTCAAATGTTTGTCCTGGATCATGGAATTGGAATGGAGTGGTTGGGTTTTGATTTCTTAAATATTTACTTTATGTAACCTTTTAGCCTGGTCTGGATAATCAGCTGAGATGCAACATCCCCCCGAGGTGGTGTTCTGAGTTTACTAACAGGTTAACAACATAGCTGCCAGTGAGAGATTCAGCTATTCCTAACCTCCTATAGATAGACTAATTCATTTAACAGCTCCCTCTAGTGCAATCCAGCCTGGTATTACGAGACCACGTCCACGTCCTGAGGGTTTAAGTACAAGCTCAGATCAGACATTCCCTAAAAGGGATTTTGAGCCGCATTGACCCCTATTCATAAAACATTCGCTCATTGTGTTTTTTCAGGCCCATTTTTATGAATTCAACGGTCTGGTAGTATACTCATGAGACCTGCCTCAACTGCTTCTAAAGACGCTTTGTAGTTTAGTCTTGTGTTTCACAACAGTTCTAACCTTTACAAATGAAGCACAAGTTGAAGGTGTTTTTTTAACAGGTCCCTGTAGACTAAGGAGGTGGACTGGGAATACCGGCGTGACTGCAGCCAATTAGTCTCTAATTAACTCTGATTGTGTTACAATCCCAGGCAGGGGTGTGCAGACAGTTACAAATAGAACTTTCCCTTTAAGAGCCTAGGAAGCCACAAGATAGCACCGTGTGCTACACAAACATCCAATCAAAAGAATGCTATTAATGGGGGCACTGTGTAGAAATCCCATCACTAAATGAAACAACGTGCAGCTGATAAACCAATTGAGTGAATCTGACCTTGAATGCAGGACAAGCGATGTTGCTGCTGTTGATTTGTTGGAATTCGTCAAGAGAAACATGGATGCGTTTCAAGGAACAGTTACAGCAGATGGGCTGAATGGTCTTTCCTTCATTATGTTCCTGATTCGCTCTTCTTGTCTCTATTTTGTGTTGAGTGACCTTCTTACGTAATCATTTTTTGCTTTTTAAAGATAAAGTGGTTTTAGCTATCATATTCATTTCACTTCCATTAGCTACATTAGCTGGTTAGTAAGTGACAGGAAAAAGTGATTGAAGGAGTGGGGACAATGTCACCCTCCAGGTGAAATGACCAAGGAACTGCAACGCTATCTGAAAGCATGGCCCGCAAACAGAGATTTCATACATTTAGTGTAGTACAAGATAATAATTTTAGAACATTTCTATACATGTTTACTATAAAATGGTTAACATAAATATGTCAAAACTGCACATTTGAGACAAAAAGTGGAAGTGAACAACAGGTAAAAAAAAAAAGAAAGAAAGCATTTTTAGCTACAAAAACTTTAGGCTTGTGGCTCTGATTTCTGCGTAATGTTCATCTTGGGAAAAATGAAATTATTATCTAATGCATAATGCATCAATCCCTTGCTTGCAAAGGCTGATGGGGAGAGAGAGTTCCCAAGAACACACTAGAGATTACAATCGCTGTGTCTCCTTTGGTTCATCTGATTATGGGATTCAACAAGGAATCAGAGCTACAGGCTGAAGATCCAAGCAGTAAAAAAACACCCCTATTAAAAATTATGTACAGGTTTCCCATGAATCAAGGTTCTTTCTAAGCCAAGAATCTGAGACAAGATTTTTGAGTTGCCCTGCTTTTCAAGGTCAGGTTTGCTTCATTATTCAGAGAATCCATACTAAGTGTATTTAGGAGTCCTGCACATCTCTTCTCTGGAGTTTTCTGTAGCACTAACATTGAGAATATTTCAATATCTAAAGAAAACATAACTTTTCCAACTAGAAAACCATCAGCAGATACACCTGGGAATGTAAAAGCACAGAGGAACCCGGGTGCCAGGTAAGCTGAGAGAAATGAAACGTCATTGTGTGGGAGTGACCAGTGGGCAAAACACACCACTTAGTGTGTGTGTTCCTCAGTGTCCATGTGCTCTAATGTTTTAGGAATATGCCCCAACGTTAAATACTGTCTATGTTTTACTGGTCTACAACACCAGCATGTTTACAAATAAAAAACTAAATTTTCTTACAAGAGTGAAGCAGGCCTTTAGAATCCTATGGTTTTCAATAGCAGTGGAGTCTTGTGCCATAGATATCTTGGTTCTTTGCTTGTTTGTTTCTTTTTAAATCATTTTATTTCATGACAGATTAAATTGTAACTTAGCTTCTTCATAGCTGATCGCCCCCTTTGCTGGTCAGATTACCTTAAATTACTTCTTATGAGGTGATAGTGACCCTTAGTGGCAGGGCCTTCATTGTACCACAAGCCATTTTAATACCCAGTTTATCCACAACATTGAAATGTACCCCCATTTGTATCTACACTGACAGCCTCTCTCTCTAATGGCATGAAACCAGTCTGTAAAATTCAACTTCATCTCATTCCAAAACAAAAGTGGAGCAGCAGCCAGTTTCATCAGCAGGGTGCAATCCATTCTGAAAATGGGCTTTACACTGAGGTCAAAGATTACCGTTGTGTATCACATCTTTATATAATTCCCATTCATAAATAGCATCCAATATTTCCCTTTGCATCAGGCACTAATTAGCTAACTTCAGAGGAGTGAGGTGGAGAGACCAGATTCTGGTTTCTGGATTCAGCCAGACACTAATTGACAGTGGTAAAGTCCCAGTTGCAAGTATCAAGCGCTCCAAGTGGTCTGTCTGCTATTGATGAAGATTAATGGGACTGGTTTCAAAGTACAGATGGACAGCTGAATGTAGACTTGGTGGAGGCACAGTGGCAGTGTAGGAGTGTGAGGAAGCTTGCATTGCAGCTGCCAATGTGGTGCCCACTCAGTGTAGTTACAGATGACTGCAGCCTCTAGCATTTTCGAACTACAACACTGCAGTCAACACAGCATATTAAAAGATGGGACTCAGTAAGGGCTGTTATGACTGGCAAATCAGCAGCCAATCAGAAGTGAGGACTAAATAGAATATCTATAAATGTGTTGTAAAGGGTGTTGTAAACAATATTTGATTGTCATTCATTATGATAATAACAGGATATAGTGTTAACTAAAACATTCATAAGAAACCTTGTCATTATTTTATAACATGACATGAAGCTTTATGCTAGCTAGTAATGTGTTATTATGGTGTTATTCAAATTAGCTTATTGCTTGCTAACGGTAATCTAAACCTATATGTGCATTCCTAATCTTTAGAGAGACAATATCAGATTCATCACAGGTCTCTAACTGCCTTGTGAATTTAAAACGTCTCTTTACTTATTGAAAATATAGATTTATAAAAAAAAAAAAAAAAAAAAAAAAACATTTCTTTACATTCGGTAGACACATTTTTATAATTAAAAAAAACAAAATTACAACTTCAGCTGTTTTACACAGACAGTCATGCAGAGAGTTATTAACATTCACAACAAACAGACGCAGAGGAGCTGCTTTGCCAGCTAACCCCAATTTTACCCTCAATATTTACCCAATTTGTAGATTTTATTTTTCACTTTGACATTATGGACTTTTTTTTGTGTTGATCAGTGGCAAAAACTCCTAATTAAATCCATTTTGATTCCATGTTGTAACACAATAAAATGTGGAAGTCCAAGGGTGGTGAATAGCTTTGAGAGCCACTGTGTGTGTGTGTGTGTGTGTCTATATATATATATATATATATATATATATATATTATATATATATATATATATATATATATATATATATATTAGCATCACATGTTTCAAATTAATTAGTTTGAGTCTCACTGTGAGTGAAATAGATTAATAGTCTCAAGTGCACAGTGCTCAACAGAAACGCATCTCAGCATATACCTGTGAAAGGCAGCAGTTGAAACAGAGCTGTATTTTGTATGGGTTCTTCTCAGGAGGTGAGTGGTGTGGGTGAAGAATGCAAATGTCCAGGTAGTATTTATAATCTGCCCCATATCAGCAGTGGTATAGGGGAAGTTAATATAATGGGTTGCAGTCCCGAAATATTATCACACTTCTTATTTACAAATGCAATCCTTTATCTGGACGTCCACCTCTGTGCACAGAAACAAGTGCCCCAGGAATGGTGGCACTGAGTAGTGCTGTGAAGTGCTCAGATTCCTTCTCTCTCCGAGACAAACAGGTGTGGCACGGCACCGCTGGCACGGTCCAATACCGCTAGTCTGCAACCAGACACACAGGAGCGGTATGCACTACACCACTGACTTTTCTTACAATATAGAAAAATGGAATGGTACAGTACAGTAGTTGTCAGTACCACACCGTAGGCTTTGTACTCGAGTATAATTTCTACCTAGTAGAATATTAGGATGCAAACATAATTTAAAAAAAAAAAAAAAACTATATGAACATAATGTATATGTTTTATTTAACATCATGCAATCTAAGAAACTACAAAATGGTATCTCAAAAGTCTACAATAGTAGTACAGTATTTTGTGTTAGATTTCGAAAAGTCACATTTTTCAATTTTTGGAAAACTACAAAGCGTAATGTAATTTCAATACGTCAACATAACATTATTAACTCTATAGGGCGTAATGCAAAACTTTTGGACATAGCTGTAATGCCCCCATATAATCTACTAAATAAAAACACTGGTTTGTTTTTCAAAGTAGTTTTTTGTCGTCTATATGCAGGTGTATGAAATGCGCGATCTGAGCTTAGCAAAGAAGCATACAATATGTTGCTGACAGCAAGTAGCCTACTACTAGTGTTTAAAAATATATCCTTTTACAGCCAGTTATGTAGTAAAAATGAAGTACTGAAATAAAACAAAGCAAAACATGATAACACTGTCAAATTGGCTACAGGAAGGATGCTTATCAGGGACAATGTATAAAATACTGACTTGCCTGTCCTTGTATGAAATATGGGAGTGATCAAACACTTCAGGGTGCTTGGACACCTTGGTAGACAACAGTTTAATTTGTGATTTTTCTTGGCAAACGTGTGTTGTCAGCACCTGGCTGTGACTGGTCAATCCACCGACAGTACCGCTTGGTAGTTAGAAAAAAAACGCTGTGTTTTTTTTATTTGAGTGGTACCACTCAGCGGCACTGCTGGACTAGCAGTATTAGTCACAGTTCTATAAAGTTCTTATTTACCAAACTACTGAGGGTTCCAAATAGAACCATCAGGGTTCAATAATTATGGTCTCACCTCTAATGATTCCATAGGACATACAGTATATGTAAACAAGACCTTGCAATTCTTTTTTATTTCTCACTTCATGAAGTTAAGCTCCAGGACAGGGAATAGGTGGCCTGCTGTCTAAAGCCTTATTAATCTTCTCAGATCTGAGTTCAAATAACACAAAGGTAAGCTAATGGACCAGGGGGGCCAAGTGGTCTCATGTCTCATCTTTAGTGCAGCTCTGCTAGCTTAGGGTTATGCAGAGGGCTTCAACCTCGAGTCATCTGCACCTTCATCATTCACCAACTGCTGATTTATCATTGCACAAGCCCAGGTTTAGGGGGCTTACCTGCACACTGTAGACAGACAGACAGAGGGCTACCTTCTCCAGTTCTGTCAGCCCCTCAAGCCTTCAGCAGATACTGTAACCACCCCTTTGAACAATGCTAAAACCAGTTGGATAGTATGGTTAATGTTAGAGAACTATGGTTAACTATGGCAAGCTTTATGACATACCATACAGGAATTCTCCCTTGTTCTAGAGGTTGGCATTGCTTGTACCTTGGATTCAAATTGCATGCCGAATACGCTCTGCATGAAACAATAAAGTGAGATCCTACCCTGCTAATAATATAACAGACTGTGACGGGGTGCCCCGCCCCTGTGCGTGTTTTTGTGTTTTATGTTTTATGTTGTGTGTATGTATTGGTGCACAGAGTATGGGTTATGTAGCACAGATGATTTAAAATGTATATTTGTATTTAGGCGCAGAGATTGCATAATCATTTCACATGCAGATTAAAGTGGGTGTTTGTATGGGGGCACGGGGAGTGCACAATTAGTTCACATGCAGACTGTTCCAAGATTCAAATGAATGATTGATTAGCAATCGAGTCTCGGCACAGCTGCATAAAAGAGTGAGTGTTTCATGCACACAGGGTTGGTATGTTCACAGTGAAGAACAGGATAGAGAGAGAGGAGAAATAAGAAAGAAGAGAGCCCAAGAGAAGGGACCTGCTGGCAACAGAGGGGGGAGAGGTGAGGAGACCACCTCCCTCCACAATAGTTCCACTGCCAGAGTACTTAGCGCTGCTGTCACTACCGGAGTGTCCTGCGCTGAGGGCAGCATTACCACTGCCAGTGCAACCAACACTGCCGGAGTACACAGCGCCGCCACCAGGGCTGAAGTGTACCACCCCACTGTTAGCCTTGCAGCTGTCAGCATTGTCACTGGCAGCATGTCCATTGCCAGCAGTACCACAGGAGGAGGACCTCGTCCCACTGTCAGAATTTCCGCTGACAGCATTACCACTGGAGGAGGACCTCACTCCGCTGTCAGCATTGCCTCTGACAGCATTGCCATTAGCAACATTTCTGCTGCTGGATTTGCCCTGACTGAAGGAGCCAGTCTTGGAGCTGTCAGCATTTGAGCTGACAGCATGGCCTCTGTCAGTATTGCCTCGGCCAACGTTGCCATGGGCAGAATTTCTGCTGCCAGGATTTCTGCTGCCAGGATTTCCCCAGCTGGAGGAGCCCGTCTGTAAGCTATCAGCATTTCAGCAGTTTCTCGGTCCACATTGCCGTCCATGGGCCCATTAGCCTCCGTTCTTGGCTCAGGACTATAGCCAAGAATGTTGGGTTTATAAGGGGGAGGTGGCCTTTGAGTGTGGGTTATGTAGCACAGGTGATGTAAAATGTATATTTGTACTTAGGCACAGGGATTGCACAACCACTTCACATGCAGATTAAAGTGGGTATTTGTATGGGGGCACAGAGAGTGCACAATTAGTTCATCACGTGCAGACTGTGCCGAGATTCAAGTGAATGATTGATTAGCAATCGAGTCTCAGCACAGCTGCATAAAAGAGTGAGTGCTTCACACACACAGGTTGGTGTGTTTGCAGTGGAGAACAGGAGAGAGAGAAATAAAAACAAAGAAAATTAAAATAACAAATGCTGCTCGTGCTGGAAGGACCAGCACGATACTTGTTTGGGGTTTGTCCGCTGTCTGTTTTGTCTGTCTATTTATTTTGGTCAGTGTGCCGTTTGTTTTGTTCAGTGTTTTGCGTGTTGTTTAAATGTTTTATTTGTTCATTTAATAAACTGGCGCAAACAGCGCATTCACTGCACAACTCTCTGTCATTCAGTTCCTGGTCTGACGTCACCACACATCAGCAATTTGTGACACTTGCTCTTTTTCCAGTAGAACTATTTTTAAGGTTTAGAATAACTTTATTTGTGATATTTAATATATACGATAAAGTTACGATAGGACTTGTTTATATTTTCATGTGTGTTTAGCATCTGTTTTGATGATGTACTGTGGTCTTGGAGACGTCCTCCAAGGAGGGTGTTACCCTAGACATGCTATGCCAACCATGCTATCCCAGGCACTGATGGACTCCAGAGCCTGCCTGTCTTGTGTGGAGGAGTTTGGCACAGGTCATTCATTCGCTGTTAAAGGTTTACTAATGTGTCAGCAGCGGTTTCTCCCATTGTACCCGTAGCATGCTGCCATTACCTTGCTCTGATTTCTGAAAATGTCAAAAGACAAATGTTGATTTGAATCTGGAAAACGATCTTGGTTCCAATCCTTGAAGGAAGCTGAACTGTGTTCAAATCAGTCTGCCCTAAAGCAAGCAGTGGAGAGAGCAATGATCCTCCTGCACGTACATGTGACAGGGCTGCCAGTACAGCGCTGGTCAGACAGTGAGGGCTTACTGCTGGATTCAAGAGAGACACTGACCTGTTTTATTCTGAGAAATAAATCCTGCAAGCTCTTCCAAGGATTGAAAGAAAACAGAAACATCAAACTCAAGGTTTCCAAATCAAGAAGTACACCTTTAACATCTGGGCTTTAAAGCACAGGGCAAACAAATACTACAACAACAATGCTACACAGATAAATTCTAATTCTAATAACTGGGAGCATTTGGATAAGCCTGGAGATTGAACTGTCCTCTCACCCTGCGGTGTTTGGCACACTGGCAGGGTAGCGTGCTTGTACTGTGGGTGGATGGGTGGAGGGTTTCTGGGCCATACCAGCGTCCAGGGGTAACAGAGGACATCAGTCTCCAGGCTGCCAGTCCCATAACATACTGAATTAAACCTCAGTTAGTTGGCTGAAATATTCAATATTTCTTTTAGAAATGGATTACTAAAAAGAGTCGCCTTACTTATATGTACCGTTGTATTACACTTCCAAGTATGGTTGAAGTTAATCTTCTGACAAAATATGTATTTTAAATTGCAATGCTTTGTTTTTTAAACCTTCCTGAAAGCAGAACAACTTCCAAGCTTGTCAGCGCACCAGTGATACGCCAGTGATGTTCAGAACTACAGTGTCTGTTTGTTGCTGAATAGGTAGCACTGTGTGAAGTGAAGCCCCTGTGTTGAGGATTGGGCTGGGATACGTGCTGGTTCTGAATGCGAAAATAAACAAGACATAACCATTGAGCAACTAAGACTATGGATCTGAGTTTGAAAGCCTTTTACATTAACTAAACACCTAGCTAACTCAAAATAACCTAAATTAATAAATGTTGCTGTGTTTAGTTCTAGTCATGTTACTTTAATAGGTGTTTTTCTCCTTTGGAAAAAAAACAACTTTGAAGTAAAGGCTTTGAGAATCAGCCCCACTATTTTCTTCAAAAATTAATTAATGGAAATAGGAAAGGTGTTGTTGATTATTAACAAGTGCCAGCAGATTATTATTTTATCAGTTTAATCATAGTAGAGACATTATGCAATTCCTTTTATTACACAATTTAGAACACATTAGATATGGTTATAGTGAAAAAAAAAAATTTATTATGTCACAGTTACAGTTTTCTCAGCTTTTTAGCGTGATAAAATAGGATTAAAAATGGTGTTTACAATCAGTTTTAAAATGGAGTGTAGAGCTAGATGTAAAGTGATGTTTGCAACCAGATTTTTACACGAGAACGAGGAAACAACAGTAAGTTGTAATCAGTTCTCTAAAAGCTATAGGAGATGTTTGTATAATTCTATACAGTAATTGAAGTCGTGTCCTCCAGCTCCAAGATTGGTATTCACTTTAAACAACGTGACATTAAATTAAAATGACATGCATTTTTTTTTTAATCACAGGATTGAACAAGAATGAAATGATTTTTTTTTTTCTGCTTTGGTTTCTGGTTGTTTTAAATCCCTTAGCAACAACTGCTAGAGGTAACGTTGAAATTACCTTACAATAATTATATTTTTTGAAACTTTATGGTAATTTGTGTTAGCCCCGCCAATCCTCTAAGGTTCTGCGACTGAATGTGTTAACTTTGCAAGAGCAGGGTGCTGCATTATCTTTTTAAACTGCATCAAAAAATCAGTTAACTGCTAAGGGAAAACCTGCACGCATCAGACTCAGACTACACCGTGTAACAAATTTACAGCATAATCGTAAATCTCGAAAAACTACTCACTTCTAAATCTTTTGTAGTCATTTTTGTATTACTTTAGTATAAATACATGTTACTTTGGATTCATATGTTGTTTTTTTCTGACTTTATGTGAACGAAAAGACAAAAATTCTCCCGTTTTCTCATTGGAAATAGTGATATTTGGAAATTTACCTGTCCTGGTCACAAAAGCAAAGTTTGTGGGGAATAATAGCCATTTTCTATACTTTTGAGGCATAAGCAATTAGGAAATAACACTTACTACCCAGGAACAAAAATTGTGTTACCTAGTGCTATCAGACCCAATAAATATTCCCTTTAACTAGTACCCTAATGGGGCAAGGCCTACTTCCTAAGTGCATGACCTATAGAAAGAACTAGCATTTGTTTGAGCATTTTAAAGAACACTTTAGTATTCGGTTCCAGAAGAAAGTCTAATCTCAATCAAAAGAGTATACAACAAAACCTAGAAGCATTTTATTGTTCTTTACTATCCATCTTTCTGGGATGTTTGTTTCAATCATACGTGATCCCAAAAAGGGGATGCTGTAGGTCGGGGGGTATGAGAGTTAACAGAGGGTGTTGTTCTACAGGACGACCCGAACGCACAGAAAAAATTGGAGGACCCACTGAGTGTGTCTCCCAAGGAGGACCGTGCCGCACTTAACATCCAGAACGCCTTGACTCCCAAACACGAGAACAACAAGGCAGCTGAATGCGAGGAGAACTCCGAGGTAAACTCGCTTCAGAACAACATGATATAAATGCAGTGCAGTGACGGCACACAAACTGCAGCAGCACAAACTTTTTACAACGGTACAAACTCTTCTTTTTATGTTTCACCCCCCCTCCTCTTCCCCCTTCCCTCCTTCTCCTCCCCCTCTCCCCTAGCCTTACTGATTTAATGGCATGCATTGGTGTACTTTATATACATTTTTAAAAAAAAAAGAATGCAGAGGTTTGATGTTTGTTTGACTAATTCAGTGAGTATGTATAAAAATATACAGTATATATGAAAAAAGCTCGGAGTGAGAAAAAAAAAAAGTGTCTTTGTTTTTATTGATGTGATTTCTAATCCTTTGATGTTTTTTTGTACTTTTTTGGGAATACAGAAACAAACGGACAAAAAAATCAAGGCAGTTATGAAATAAAACTTTTTAACATTAAAAGTCTGAGCCCACTTGTTCCTGCTTTTATCTTTCTGCCCTCTCCCTCTCTCTCAGCGCCTGCATACGTGGCTTCAGTGCGCTTTCTTCGTTCTTTTCTCTTTCTGTTCTGTGAACACAAATGCCAGAGGAGATATCCTTGTCTCTGCCTGCAACTGTATGTTAAATACGCTGGCAGTTTGGACAAGGGGTCTGCTGATATTCAGAGTCTCTAATTCCCTTTAACATATTAAAAAAATAAATGCGCGATTATCTGAAGCAAGGCCTTTAACCTCGTGTAATACCATATACCCTGTTTTTAAAATTAAATACATTTTTGCTAAAACATAGCCTATTTTTAAAAACATAGATTTAATATATAATTAGTGAATAGATGTACATGACACAGAACATTTTTGGAATTATTTTGTCAGTTACACGAATTTTAAGTGGTCAGGCATTAATTAAAATGGAATAAAACCTTAATACGGGGACATTATTAAGCACCAATCAATAACAATCTGTATTGTCCAAGCAATGTTGAAATGATACTCTATTTATGTAACTAGATTCTGTTTCTTGTGCAAAACACCTCTTCCCCTGTCTGGCAACACAGAGTGTACTGCATATGAAAATGTCCTCCTTCTGAGGCTGGATTTAAAACATAACAATATAGAGGGGTAGCTAAGCATTGTATCATATGTGATACAGAAATGGGCATTGCAGGGTTAATACAGATGCAATGTTTTAAATGATTCCCCTTGTGTAATATATTGTAAAGTGTCCATTATAGTAGAAACAATTTACAGTAGTAAAATCCACACAGATTCACTTTACATGAGGAAACAGAATGCATATGAACAGACAGACACGTAGGTACAAAGAGGCACTCTCTTATGCTTGTTCAAGCATTTATCTCAGTGGGCATTATCTACTTGTGAAGAACACCAAGGACAAGTCATCTCATCCAGCTGCTTTTCAAAACACATGTTAGAATCATGTCTAACTTCCAAGTCCATTACGTACAGCAGAGTGTAACCATGAACCTGTCCACCTGCAACACTCTGCTACTGTGTAGGGAATGCCACAGTTGTATTTGGTATTTCTAACTGAAGTATTTCTTACATCAACTCAACATTATGGCATTTTATTCTGTTGTGTGTCAGTGTCATCTCCAGAACTGACAGTTTTTACATTTGTGCAGATTGTTGTAGGGGGACAGTTTAGTGGTTACATGCTGGTGGATCAGATGTACTTGCATGCCACATGGGTTTGTTAAAGTAATTGGAGCTAACAAAATTATTCCATATATCTTACCTATTTTCTAGTACCATAGGTCTCAAATGGGCAGTTTTTAAAGAAACACATGTTACAACAAAGATGTATTTTCATTTTAAAACATGGTATCTGTTATTATTAGGTTAGGTTCCATTTTCACTGCCAGGATGCATGTTGCACTTCCTGGGTCATTTCACTTCCGCAGTGTCTTCTGGGTAAGGTTAGTTTCAAAAGTGTTTTATTCAGAAACAAACCAATTCAAAGTATTACAGAACACATCAGCAACAGGACTGCAAGTAAACTCACAGGTCTCAGCAGGTGGAATCCGAGCCCTGAAAAGACCAGTTACAAGCTCTAATATAACTATCAAGCACACGCCGACTGGGAGTGGAAATCCCCTACTTTCTCCAAGAAGCATGTTTGACACCCTTTCACAGGAGGTATATTAGTAGGTATTTTGTGACGCTCTCCTAAAGTTACAGCCCATAACTTACCATTAGTTTACACCCTTCACCAATTACAAGAATATAGAAGATAGTCATGGGTTCCACAAACTGATTGCGTGCCAAAAGATAACAGCTGGTAAAACTGGTTACTATAGTTTATCGGGGTCAGCATGACCTGACATCCCCTGAAAGCACTGATATCAAACAGAGATATGTTTACAATGACTAGACATTTGAGACACATAAAGAATGGAATGGTAAGATATATGAATTTATTTGTTAGCTATAACCACATCAAGTATCAGGATGTAATGACTGAGAAAAGAAAATTATACAAAGTGAATCTAAACAATAGAGAACAATACATTAGTCAAGACAATCCTTACATTCCACACCCAAGAAAAGTGGCTCATTAAAAAGTGAGGAGCTTCAAATGACATTATCATAGATTTTGTTTAATGTCCTCTTACACACCTGTGATGTATTTCTTACCTCCTTGATGGGCAGAGTGTTGCAGGGGGTCATTAATGGTTACACTGTGGTGTATCAGCTGAACTTAGAGAACAAACATATTCAAGAGCTATTATGAGGCCATGGGTAGAGACAGTCCAAATCTGCAGAAGAAAATTGTACAAATTGTCAGTAGATCTGTGTCAGTTCCACTCAGTGCATGATATGTTTGTATCAGAAAGCACAGCTATCCATGGAGTCAGTTCTAAAGAGATGAAAAGACTGACAAAGCTTTACAATGTTTGATATTTATACCTTTGTAAACAACTGTTGACTCTCCTTCAACCCGATTGGTTTCTGTCCACTAGTGGAGGCAGTCGTTCTCTTATTACACGCGGCATGCCTCCCACATACTTCCTGTGTAGGAAAGGGGGCGGTGCTCTCTGACCTTATTATCCGCCTCATGCTACATTCAGCAAGGCGCATCCATCTTGTCTTTTAAAATACCTCCCCTGTCTCAGGGTCAGCCATGTGTAATGAGATAATTCTAAACTTGGAGAATAGAGGAGACCAGGGTTGGTTGTCATACTTTTTACTCTTTATTATATTCCTCAATCTGGTGCCATGCTGCGAGGTTCTGTTCCTCGTTATATTGAAGAATAACTCTTCACCTACAAATTGATGTTTTTTATTTCAGTATAACTTTATTCCAAATATGATATTTAGATGGTTGAAAATACGCCGGTCACCTGTGACAACCTGCCCCATACTAGGGTTGGTTGTCACAATGTATGTTCTTGCTTTTACATTAGACAATAATGCAACATTTTTAGTTTTTTTTTTTTTTAAATAACATAAAGTTTCTACTGTGTACAATGACAGAAAAAAGTTGTATTTTTACTTTTTATGTGAAAATAAAAAATACAGACCTATATATATTTGAAATGTTGACCCATGCTACAAAATAATATCACAGCCTCCACAGAACCAGAGGACAAACAGTAAATAATTTAAATAAGCTTATATGGTGACATATTCCACATTTTGGTGTAAAAAATTAGAAAGAAAAAATATAAGACTTCTTCTTATAGGATTTGCATGTGACAACCAACCCCCAAAACTATGTGACAACCTGCCCCAACCAGACTTTACATGATCATTTAATTCTCTCAGGACTACTGGGAGAACCTAGTGGTTTTGTTTTTACACCAAAAGATAGCCAGTATCTGGTTCTATTTAACATGGCCACCAGTTCAAACAAACTCCAATACTACTAAGAATTCTAACATAAATAACAAGATATGCATTTTTTATTTGGGGTATGAAACAAAATGAAATATGTGCTAACCTTTATGTTAAATGGAATTGACCTCAAATTACAAGATGGTTGACTTCCAGACAATAGAACACACATTTCTGTGTTAGTATCACCTACCGGCGCCAGTTTCATAGCTATGAGCACTGTGACAACCAACCCGTGAGACAACGAACCCCGGTCTCCCCTACTGCATTAAAACGACTATAAAAACATGTTCACACACAATTTAAACATAAGGATTAAAAACAACTATAAAAGGACACACACATACACATAATGTAAAACTTATAATTAATAACGTAATTAATACCTCATGCAGAAAGCCATCACTACAACATAACATCAAATCATGTAACATCACATCACAATGAGACTTCTTACTGGGACACATTTTCAAAGCCTTAACTCTAGTCTTTAATTAACTTCTACTTTTTGAAGGAGACAAAACATCTGTTAATTTAACAAAACTAAAACCAAACAACTAAGTTATATATTTCAGGTCACTTTAGCAGTGCGTTTATGATAAATATGATGACGATGTAGCTGCAGAGTATGGCGAATCTGTGGAAGACTGAAAATGAGCACTCTCACCTGAGCAATACAGACTGTGCTGAGAATTAGGGACTGTTGGCACTGGAAGGTGGCAGCACAGCCCATACTCTTCTGGAAGGGATGCACACGCGGGTTCGAGTGCACATTTTTTTTGTGACTCCCATTCTGCTGATAACTGTTGTTTTTAATTAATTCAATTATAAACAGCTCTCCCAAATCGATTTGGGGGGTAGAAATAGGGTTAAGACCTGCAAACTGTTAGTAGAACGTTCCATGTAGTGTCAGTGTCCTCTCCAGAATTGAGTTTTATTTCCTACCCCTCTGTGTACCTTTATCAAATTTTACCATTGTAAATTTGCTGCGTGGGTGTTTTTGCAGTTTTTCTATGCTTTTCCCATAGTTATACTATGCATTTACAATAGTTTACCAAGTTTTTTTTGTTGTTTTTTTTAATATGCTTTACCATACAGGTACACTACCGGTCAAAAGTTTTAGAACACACCCATTTTTCCAGTTTTTATTGAAATTTAAGCAGTTCAAGTCTAGTGAATAAACTGAAATGGTACAAAGGTAAGCAGTAAACTGCCAGAGGTTAAAAAAAAAAAGTTTAGGTTACCAAAAACTGAAAAATAATGTACATTTCAGAGTTATACAAAAAGGCCTTTTTCCGGGAACAAGTAATGGGTTAACAACTTACAGCTGTTCTGCAGCAATGGAAGTAAATTAAGCCTTGAAAGTTGATGATAACAATTCCTACAGGTGTCCCAACTTTTGTTGATTACTTACAAACCCTCTGTCTGTATAAAAGCAGTGTTGGAACAGACTGTGTTATTACACCCTCTTAAGCATTATTTGGACAGTATTGTACTGCAGGAAGTAGTATATTACTATCATAATGGCGAGAAAAAGGCAATTAACAAAGGAAGACAGACCATTATAACCCTTAAAAGTGTAGGTCTTTTCATTAGAGAAATTACAAAGAAAGCCCTGTGTGTCAGTGAGTACAGTTTCCTACACCATCGAAAGGCACTTGGAAACTGGAGGAAACTCTGACAGGAAGAGGTCTGGCAGACCCAAAGCCACAACAGCATCAGAAGACAAGTTTCTGAGAGTCAACAGCTTGCGTGATAGGCAGCTCACAGGACAACAGCTTCAAGCACAGCTTAACACTGGTCGAAATAAGCAAGTCTCAGTTTCAACTGTGAAGAGAAGACTTCGAGCTGCTGGTTTGACAGGTCGAGTGGCAGTAATAAAGCCATTGCTAAGATGGCAAAATAAGAAAAAAAGGCTTGCCTGGCCATGAAGCACCGCCAGTGGACTACTGAAGACTGGAAGAAGGTCTTATGGACCGATGAATCAAAATTTGAAATTTTCGGTTCATCATGCAGGGTTTTTGTATGCCATCGAGTAGGCGAAAGGATGGTTCCTCTGTGTGTGACACCAACTGTCAAACATGGAGGAGGAAACGTGATGGTCTGGGGCTCTTTTGCTGGATCCTGAGTCAGCGATTTGCACAGAGTGAGTGGCACCGTGAACCAAAAAGGCTACCTCAGCATTTTGCAGCGCCATGCAATACCCTCTGGTATACGCCTAGTTGGTCAGGGGTTCATCCTACAGAAAGATAATGACCCAAAACATACCTCCAGGCTATGTCAGAACTACCTTAGAAGAAAAGAACAAGACAGTAGGTTTCAAATCATGGAATGGCCAGCACAGTCTCCAGACTTACCCCATCGAGCTGGTTTGGGATGAACTGGACAGAAGGGTGAAAGCAAAGCAACCTACAAGTGCAACACATTTGTGGGAACTTCTGCAACAGTGTTGGGAAGAACTTTTCGAACAACATTTGATTTCCATTGTAGAAAGAATGCCACGAGTGTGTTCGGCTGTTATATCTGCAAAAGGTGGCTACTTTGATGAGTAAAAAATTTAGATAAAATTTTGTTAAACAAAACGATTCCATAATTTCTTTTTTTATCTCCAATTGTTTATTTGTTCTATGCTTTAATTTCAGAGTACATTGAGACATTAAACTGTGTAAATTTTAATAAAAACTGGAAAAATTGAGGTGTTCTAAAACCTTTGACCGGTAGTGTGTGTATATAGAAGGCACTCTAATAATGAAGTCTCAGGCAGTAATTGTGCGGGCTGCACTTATTCTTTAAATAATTTACATAAAATATGCAATGTAAATTTTTAAAATAGCATGTTTACACAGATAGCCGTGAATAAACAAAAATAAAAATGTGTAGCTAGCGTCTCGCTTTGCTTCAATTTGACAAATTTGTCAACACTACTCTGTTTTAAAGATCGCTCATCTCCAGTACAATTATTCAGAGAAAGTGGATTCGTAACTAAATCAACTACAGTGTTTCCATTGTCTAGTAAAATAAAAAATATATATATAGAGAGACAGAAAATTAAATTCTACATACTGAAATGTATCATTTTTCTCAATAACAGTCGGCGAAATTCAGTAATTACCCAGCATATTAACACCCCGCCTGCTCACGAATGATTAGACAGCTGTCAGATCTTTCACGTTCCATTTGGCTACTCACTCGCCTTCAATTTTCATGCAAATACCATGGACGGCCTCTGCTTGCTTATGATTGGATAGCTGCGTAAAACTTGGCAGGTATTTGACCCTCCTATTGGTTAAACTTACAGTTAGTACCTGCATTTAAAACAGACACAGTTTATGTCCCACCTAGCTAACCTATGATTGGGCTCCCGCAGAGACAATGCAGCCATTCAATTGGTTGATCGTATCGCAAAAATATTGTATACGTACAAGCACAGCGTAAGCGAGCAGCACTGTCAACACACTGCTGTGGTGCTTTTGTTGGAAAACTTGTTTAAAGCTTGCTTTATTTTCCCACTCTACAACCCGCCAGAAATGTGTTCACGACCCTCAATTTAAGAACAGCTGTCGCGTGCACGATGGCCTGGCTTCGCGGGCACGACTTCGAGGACCACTGTCCTAGCGGTTTAGGAGTTAATAATACTGACATCAGCATAAGACACATACTTGAGCCAGCTGAGCCAGCTAAAGGTTTTCCCTTACCAGGATCCGCTGGACCATCATCGCTATCACACTTGGAAGCAGCCATCTTGCTGAAGACAGTGCAGAATTAGTCGGTCGATTGGCATATGAGAATCTAAAATTAGCAAAACAGAAGCAGGAACACACATACAATAAAAATGCATGGATTTGGAACTTTCAGCCAGGAGACAAAATGTTGAGGTTATTCGGCAAATTGGTAAGATTAATTATGAGATTCGACAGCCTGGGCATCACAAAGAAATTCAAATTAACCATGTTAATCTCCTCAAACCATGACAAGAAAGGGAAATCTTGTTTATATCCCCTGCTGGACCGGAAAAGGACTTTGGGCCTTTGATTAGGCCACCTAGCACGGTTGTAATTCCAATGGGGAAATGAGGGGTTTATGAGTTAATGAGAAAGTTTAGTGATGTGTTTTCTAATGCGCCTGGTAGAATGCGATTCATTGAACATGCCATTATCACTCAGAGTTCGATAGTGACCGCATCGCTTTTCTGAAAGTCGGAAGGAAGCTGTCCGGAAGAAGGCGAGGAACATGCTGGAACTTAGAGTCACTGTGTCGTCATGGAGCGAGTGGTGTAGTCAGATTGTGCTAGTGCACAAGCTGGATGAAACCATTTCTTTCTGTGTCGACTCAATGTTAGCCCTGCCTCCAAATTTGATGCATACCCCATGCCCGGGGTAGATGCGACTGGGGCGAGCCCGTTTTATTTAAACTCTGGACCTGACGAAAGGATACTTGCAGATTCCCTTAACCCGAATCTCTTGTGAGAAGACTACTTTCTCTACTCCTGAGTGTCTTTTTCAGTTCCTCACTAGACTATTTGGACTACATGGGGCCCCAGTAACCTTTCAGTGATTGATGGATAGAGTGCTGCGACCACATCAGGAATAGGTAGCTGCGTATATTGATGATGTGGTTATTTATAGCTCTACCTGGAGAGAACGTGTTGTTAGACTGCTGTCTTTCAATCACTGAGAGAGGTGGGGCTCACAGCTTATTTGTCAAAGTAAGCAATTGGATGAGATGAAACCAAATATTTAGGGCTTGTTATGGGCAATGGTCGCAGATTTTATTGGATGCTCCGGTTCCTGCAACCAAATCCCAAGTGAGATTGTTATTGGGATTAGTTGCTTACTACCGCCATTTCCCACCATAGCTACCCCCTTTACCAAGCGCACCAAAAAGAATGCTCCAAACAAAAGTCATTATACCACAGAGTGTCAGAGGGATTTTGAGTCTATTAAAAGGTGCTTGAGTCAGACCACAGCTTTAGTTAGACTGGATTTCAGAAAGGAGTTAATCCTTCAGACTGACACATCAGCGGTCAGTCTAGGGGCAATTCTGTCTCAGGAGAAAGATGGAGTAGAAAAAATCTATCTTTAACATCTAAAAATCCAGCCCATCAACTTATTAATTTCAAATTCATGCACCGAGCCTATGCAACACCTTACAGACATTTTAATATTAAAATTATCCCAAACCCTACTTGTAACAACTGCTAATTAAACATACCAGGCACCTTCATCTGGAATTTCCCTGCGATTGCCAACTTTTGAAGTCATGTGAGCTATCCGATCTGTTAGGAGTTTAATTTGAACATGATCCCTGTTTATGTTTGTTAAATGATGATTCAATATTTGATTTTGCACTGCCTTAGCGTAGAATTCTATTAGCAGGTCTAACTTCAGCGAAGAGGTCAATTCTGCAGCTCTGGATAACCCCAAACTTGCCTCTGATCCAATACTGGCTCACTGCTTTCTGACATATTGTGCACCTAGAGTGCACTACAGCCAGATTAAACAGGGCTTGGCCAACTACAGTAGAAGCGTGGAACATGGTCTCGGCAAAAATAACTTCTATAGATTTTGATACAAGGGATTCTCTTCTAATCGCTTAGTTTGAAAACTGTAAATTGCATACAATTATGATGGAAACTCCTTCATAGTTTACCATACACATTAAATAAATAAATATTTAGGATTGCATTCTTTAAATGCAATACCCATTAGTGAAATATTTGATTCTGTGTTTAGATATTCTCTAGTACTGCAGGTGACATTGTATTACTTACATTCTCTAAAATGACTTTACACTGAATACCACAAGTTACCAAAATTACAATATGAACTTTATTTATACGGTAAGATACCCGGTATTTAGTTACACACGCATACACACACACACACACACACACACACACACATATATATACTTGCGTGTACGTTCCATTCCTACACTGAGAATACTTATCTGTCTGCAATGACCTACAGTGTTGTTGTGTATTAAAGGGGTAAACACGTTTTTTTATATCAATTTATTTCCAAGTAGCGGTAGTGGGCGCAATGCACTTTAAACATGTGCTGTATAACATCATGCTATTAGACCCAAAGGCAATTTCACAATGGGATACCAGAAAGGAACCCTGTACAGTGAACAAGCAGGAACACTTTTACAAAATATGTCGGGAGTGTTATAGGCATTTTATTGTCTAATGCAGACCCCACTAAAGACTAATAACATTTGAATTTTGCAAAGTTTCTTTTAGTACGGTATTTCTATACTCATACAGACCCCTCCTGTGCCTATCGTATGGGTGTAATCCATTTTTACACATCTATCATCAGTTGTTAAATGCACTGAGTGGCAGGACTATAACTGTATTTTGCTGGTGCATTTTTATGAAAAAGGGCATTCTATTTTGGTCCCTAAACATGATATACTACTTAGAGGGGCCAACATGGTGTACTTTATTTATGAAACAGCAGAGCACTGAGAGGCAGGATGTGTAAAGAATCTTGTCTGAGCTTGATCATCACCTATAAACTGTAAACCCAGATATGCAGCTCAGCGGCTCTCATCTATGTGTGTGGAGCCTGCAGCCGGCTGCAATCTGCTGTTTGAGTTCTGCAGATTAAAGAGCTACCCTGAAGGAGGGAGGCCACCTGGGCTACTGCCTGTACCGAGAGGAACACACAGGACTATACAAGGGGTTTGCTTGTGAAGTGAGGTTCAGAGATGCTAATATTGTAACAATGGGTACATACAAATAGGCTTGCCTGTTCGTGCATATACAAGTACAGTAGAGTCTCTCTATCGTTCTTAGCCAAGGATGGTTTACTTGGCGCCATGACCAGGTGCTGCGATGTTTGGCTTTAGCATTGGAAGACAAGCATAACCTGACCAATAAGTTGCCACCAGTTCCATCAAAGCATTACACACAAAAAACAATATTCCTCTGTCCAGGAAAGCAACCACCTAGCAAAGGTGTTAAAAGCAAGCCTCGCCCAGGACATCTGGAAGCTGCTAGAGACTGGAAAATGCTGGCAGATGTTGGTCAATGGCTTATTTTTCCTCTTGAGATTGCTACCACTAACCAACGACCAGACATTGTCTTGTGGTCTGGATCAGCACGATCAGCATTGATGTACAGGTAGGTAAGCTGGGCTGAGCTGAATGGGGATGGAGGGGGGTGATGCTGGGACTCCAGAATCACTGTTGAGCCCTCTTGAGGTGTCGTGGGCTAGTCAACAAAACACAGAGGATGGAAGGTGCCCACTTGAATGTGACCCCAGAGATGTATCCTATTTAGCTCAATCCAGATGGTTGTCATGCAGATGCACTGGGGAGACCTCACTGTGGTTGATCCCCGGAGCCAGCATCGAAGCCATTGTGTGTGCTGATGTGCTGGGGAGGCAAAATGAGCTGATCCCTGGAGCCAGCATTACACTTCAGCAATCAACACCAGACAGAAGGATATTTACATCATCAGATGAAAAACAACGCAAATGGATGGAGATGCAGATGGATCACATTAGTTTAATGCAAAGCTATGTCTTAGTTGGTGCTTATCTTGGCGAGAGCTGAGTTCAAATCAGCATGAAGTTCAACATCTACTCTCATGTAATGGAAATCTCTTCCCCTTTAACAAACCATAATTATAAGCATGTACACGACGCCACCTGATGGGATTTAATATATCACAGCTCACTGAAGTGAACTTGGTTTTTCCAACTGGCTGCTGTGATGGACTGAAAACATGCTTCATTTTTTTTTTGATATTCTTGGCTGTGAGTTTGGGGTAGGCAGAGATTTCACTACCCACAGATCTCTTTTGTCTTTCCAACACTAAATCGGCTCTGATGATTTAGAAGTTCTTTGGATAAAATTGATGACATTTTCTTTGTAAAATTGGAATATTTCAAACAGAAACTTTTCTCCGCTCTCTTTAATAGATGTTTTTCAACAAAGTGTTTCACGATGAAATTGCAACAGCTAAAGTACTAGGGATCATTTAAAAAACCAAGACTGCCTTGAAGAGAGTTATCAAACCACCCTTGCCACATGCACTAAATCCTTAGTGAAATCCTGCTAAAGCACAGGTATAAGCAGGGCAAATGAGCTGTGTGTGTGTATGGTAAATCATAGTAATGCATGGTTAAATACAGTTAAAGCTTAGAATTGTCCAAACTCACTGTGGTTTAGTTTTATAAAGCAATATTTAGTGATGGCATTCCCTCACCCTGCCATGCACTGTACTTGCCCAATTAACAAACGGACAACAGAGTGACAGACAGACACAGAGCTTCATTCTTCAATGCTCTCCTCCTGTAGACCCCCTTGTTTCACAGTTACTGTTTAAACACACCCACAACTATAAAACACTCAATAGTATTGCATTTAGAAATACTAAAAGAAACAGTATTAGTCCATTGACAAACATTTTGAGTACAAGGCTGAAGACGTTGAAAAAGACTTCCAGTCGAAATGCTCGTCATTTGATTTATTACGCTTCTTTGACTAAGCTGTTCAGCT